>NC_135541.1:48207903-48507903 GCF_045843805.1 Urocitellus parryii | reverse complement strand
GATAGAACTCTCCAGTTCTACAAACACTAGAAATCACAAAAATTTCTCCTTTTGAATACCTGGGATTTTTCCACAGAAGCTGTGTGTTTATCACACATTGGGCTAATCTCCATTCCCCTCTCTCGTTCTTTGTCTCCTTGTTGGAAAAATTCCTCCATGATGCGATCTGTCCATTGGCGATACAATTCCAAGGACTTGGTGGGGTTGCTCAGGTCTGCACAGTGTACCATGTTGCGAAGGACCTGAAATCATTGAGTTTTGGAAATCCCATAAAATTAAGTGTAAATACTGCCAGAACATCTTATCCTTCTCTTATTTGTACACTTAGTACCAAACCAAGAACATTTTAGTTGCATTATAATTATGATACGTGCACCAAAAAAAAAAAAAAAAAAAAGTGTTACAGTAGTGCTGGCCCGAGTTGATTATTTATCATTATGGGGCCCAAAGGGGGATATAGATATAGATATTGACAAAGATATCTTCTTAAACTGATAGTCTTTGAATTTAAGAATTGAAAGGGACACGGGAGTTCAGATGCGGCTATCATTTCCTTTCCTCAGTTTGGAAAGCATCTAAAGAATTACTCAAAGTAGATGTCTTCAAGTTTTCTGTTTGTGGAAAGAGGAGACTAGCTGATAGCACTATCTATAACCAAACAGACCTAATAAGTTTTAAGTCAGAGGGATTCAGGTTCAAATTATGAGCTTTGGGCACCAACAGTTATATATGTCCTATTATATAAAGATTTTGCAACTTATTTTTAGAACTAAGAAATTCAATAAATGGAGTTATGTTTTTCTCATAAATGAGAGATAAACTTGAACATCCATTTTCTTCAGCTTGTTCTTAAAATAAGGCCAAAGTTGTAGTAGCAGCCTAGGACGTATCTAACCGAAGGGCGCTTCCTTTTTCTAGATGTTATTTGTTGTGCTTTGTAACACATCAAAGTTCAGCACATACCTGTATACGATCGGTATAGTTGTCTAGAAGGAGAACGCCTGAGCTCGTCACTTTCTTTGTTTCTACCATTGTTTTCAGGTCTGCCAGCAGGCTCATGTGTTTAGACATATCAGTTGCTAAAACCTTGGGTAAAAGCAAAATGAAAACTCTCGATAAACTTAGTCTGTAAGACGGTAGAAAAAGTAAATGAGGAATATACAGAGGTTGATTCTTACCATGTCAATAACCATTTTCCTGAGTGTCTGACGTTGCTTCTTGGTGAGATTCTGGAAGATGTCACAGTGCTCTTCTTGGAGCAGTTTGAAACCCACAGCCAGGTGATGGTTTTCCAACACAGACTCATCATTGTACATCAAAGCCAGTTCTGAATCTAATAGATAGGAAAAAATGATGCCTTTAATAAGCATACAATACAAGTTGTATAATTAAACATTGTGAAATCAGATTTAGTTCTCCCTAGATGATTTTAGAACTATGGCCCATAGGTCCTTGCCTCTTAACATAGTGCCTCTCTATAAACAGAAGTAGTCAGTTTCAACTATGCTTCTGGTAGATACTGGTGAATAAGATTTCACTTTGATTAAAATTCACTGTCTCTTAAAATCCTTTTTCAAGTTCTTCTCCACCTCTCATGAAAAATATGACATCAAGTAGAGGCATTCTTGAGCAGCTGAATTGCATTTTTAATCTCAGCTTGTAATTTCCTTTGTTTCCACACATTTCATACTTTGGAAAAGAACAAAGTAAAGATGACACTAAACTTCATCAAGTATATTAAGCTTTCTAAACTATATCCACTTTTATTTTTAAATTTTATTTATGTATTTACTTATTTTGTGGTAATGAGGATTTAACCTGGGGACACTTACTCACTGAGCTATACCCTGAGCCCTTCTTATTTAAAAAAAAAAATGTTTTTGAGACAGGTTCTTTCTAAATTGTCCAGGCTGGCTTTGAACTTGAGAGTTTCTGGCCTCAGCCTCCTGAATAGCTGGAATTACAGGCATGTAACACTGTGCCTGGCCTATCTTCCTTTTCATATATGTTTCCCTCCATCTCTGGTAATTGTGAGTTTAGGATTTTCAAAAAAGATAAAGTGCTGGTGTGATTTTTTGTTTTACCCAAAGAATGTAGCTTTTTTGGTGATTTCAGTAAATGTGACACTAAACATCAATAATTTTTTCGAAGAATCCTGATGTTGACATTTCTGCCTTCTGGCTCTCTATACCAGAAAGAGTAATATCTAGGTACCTAAATCACAGCTTTCAGCCCACCATTTACACAGAAGAATTGCAGAAATCTTGGGCAGAGCTCTGCACTACAAACTCATGAAATCACACTTTCTCTTCACAAGCCTAACAACCAAGTGACGTAATGTGTTATAGTCAGAGGTGCTGTTACTCATATACCATTGCTTTCATCCTGTGCTTTGAGTTACGTCCTGAGAAAGGGGATGGGATCTCTGAAGTTATATGAGTTCCCTTGTTCTGGTCACCCTATGATCAAGAGCAAGCATCTATAGATGGCTATGGCACAAAAAACTTGAGCCTGTGTGGCACTAACTGGCCTGTATCTGGATTAATTCATGAAAGCACGCTTAGCCAGCTGATGCAACCCGTGCAGACAAGCAGCTGGCTGCAGTTTATGTTCTTTCAATAGAAGAACATGTTTTTTTTTTTTTAAAAAAAAAACAGTGTACCCCAAATCCAGATTACTCATTCTGATGATAGAGGATGAGGACTGACAAAAAGGACTTTTTTATAGCAATGAGCTCAAACAGTATTTTTATAAAACTATCAGTGCTTGATGTTAATCATGACCATAATGGGATAAATAATATCCTCAGAAGAAAAAGTACCTGAATTTTCAGCACAGAGAGATAGAGCATTAACTGAAGGAATGAATAAATCATCAATAGCATGAAACTGAACATTTTGAGCATAACAAAATCTTTGAGTATGATTTGGAATCCTAAGGCTAGACCAAACCAAAAGATAGCTGGGTCACTCTCCTTGGTACAGATCAATCCATGATCGAATCTGCATAATTGGAAAAGAGTGTGTGGCACTTTTAATGGCTTTCCCTTGAATTGTGAAAGGCCATTCCATTGCTTTTTGGGGAATCTTATTTCTGTTTGAAGCTTCTCTGCCTCCCCAGCGGAGATGGACCCTAGCATGTTATGATGTAGTGTGTGAGAGCCCTACATAATACTGAAAGTTGCAGTATGCATCCCCAAGCCTTTTCTAGTCTTACTGGATAATTCTACACATTATTCTTTCCTTTCCTAATGTATTTTCCAAACTTTGAGTCCTTTTTAGGGCTTCCCTCAGACCCTCTCCAAGTTCTCTCTGTAGCCCAATCAATGAGCTGCCAGACTGGACACAGTATCCAGTATCCTGACCCAATTTGAGTGGAATGGAAGGATTACCTCCTTATCACCCTTGTTATTATCTATAATGAAAACATGAGGAGGAAGAAATGCAGTGAATCAGACAATTATCTCAAATGCCTTTTTCTAGTAGTGAACTCACTTGTGTTGATGAGAAACTGATTGGAGACTCCAGGGTGATCCACGTCGTGGATGGCAGCCGCAAAAATGGCAGCCAGGATTTCTAAATCGGTGAAGACGGCCTGTGGAGCAAAGTGAGCACGTTTAATGCCATATTCAATTCACCTGTCCTGCTCGTTCAATTTCATTTGAAAGTAATGCACTTCACTCTTGTTGGGAAAGGGATTATTGATGTATATAACATGCTAATTTAATTAAATGCAGAATCTGTTCATCAGCCTAGTCTTTGTTATGAAAGGGACGGTGGCCAGAGCTCACTCCCACATCAAGCCCGCAGGCTGAGGTTTGGAAGGTCATTAGCACCATGCTCATGGCATGTGAATACCTGATGTCTGTGTTCTTGGATCAGTGGTATGGCAGCACAGTGCTTATGGAACACAAGCACATACAAGTAAAAGAAGCGAGTCAGACTGGCTCTGCTCTTTATAATCAGGCTGAGTAACTTAAGAGGAAAAAAGGTTAAATTCCAGACTCAATAAGATAAGCAATAAATTATCACTCAAAGCTAAATTTATAGTGTTGTCCCAAGCTGTCATATATTCATTAATTCATTCATTTAATTCCTATCCACTCAATCTCCACCACAGGCAAGATCTGAGAATGTTACCAAGAAGTGAAACTTAATGCCGACTGCTCAACAACTTCATGTCATGTCATGAGAGTGTCTCTGTCCCCACCCAGGCACATTGATTTAAACCTGGTATTTATTAGGTATACATTGTTGCTGACTGTAGGACAGAAATGTCTCTCCTGATCCTCTGTGATTACTTAAATCTTCTAGGCCTTCAAATGCCAGCTCAGCTTCTACCTCTCCCCCAAAGACCAATCCTATTACTCATGGACATATTACACTTTCCTTTTCTAGAAGCTTGTGGCACTCATAGCCAATTTCTTGCCACATGATAGTTATCCTATCAATAACACTGCAAGGGTTATAAATGGTGTTGTTCTGCTCCATGATATTTATAGGAGCATAAAAACAATACTCTTTCTTTCCTTCCGGGGATTCAAACACCCTTAGCTCCATCTCACTTGCCCAAGTCTTTTCTTAGAAAATATGAAAACAAGTGACAGAGTTCTGGACAGTTTAATCTATCTTTAATTTCTAAAGTGAGTCTGAAAATGTGACTGGATAGGGTTTGGCTAACCCCTTCCTGCAGTGGGCCAGCACATTTTTGGAAGTATCTGACCACCATTTCCACGTGCCCAATGATAGCATGGCTGGGCCATTGCTGATTGTACTGTTAAATATGAAAACGTTAATCTGTGAGAGAGGGAGTCATGGCCAACTCTTCAGATCTTGTCAAGTTACACAGAACATGGTTCCTCCTTGCTTCTACATTATTGATTTCCTCTGATGGAGATTTTCAGTTACTTTTTCTTCAACCTAGAGAATCAGTTTGCTGAATTTCTAGAAGAATAAGCCTATAGATGCTTATTCCTAATAGGAACTATACAGAGCATTGTATAGTATATTTCTATGATCCTCCACAGGGCCTGCAATGGTGTTGGGCAATTCTGATCAGTGCAAGCAGGTTGAGGATGTATGATAAACCAGATGTTAAACAAGACACGGAGATACAATGTATCCCTTTACCAGGAATACAATGAAGAGCAAAGCTTGGACCCTGCTAATTGTTTGAAAATTAAATAATTTTCAATTGGAAGGATGTAAAGGGAGGGTTCTTCTGATAGTAGAGAGCAAAGTAAGTAGAGATGTAATACCTTTTTATAAATAATCCAATGGATGGATGCTATATGTAACAAAGAAGCAGTTCAAGAATTTGAGGTCATCCACTTACATTATTTTTGTAAATATATTGCATATTGCATGGCACTTTTAAAAGAGGTTGAACAGGTATGAAAAACAGGTTATAATTACTCACATCTAATGCTGGCGTAGAAAGAAGAACATGGGTTGACTGGGCTACATCAGCAGCGTGCAGGCTGTTATGATATGCCACGTCAGAATGGTAATGGTCCTCTAAAGTCATCATGTAGGTTACAAATGTGTCAGATGAAATTTTGAATGTCTTTAGGAGGTCTCTTTCCTATGTGGTAAAATGGTTTAGAATATGAATAAGCAGATGTCCAAAAATGGAGGAAGGTGGGGCTGGGGATGGAGCTCAGTGGTATAGCACCTGCCTCACATGCACCAAGCCCTGGGTTCAAGGTTCAGTCCCCAGCACCACACACATGTGCACACCACACACAGACACACACACACGAGGAATTCAAATTACGAAAATAAACTGTGATAGAATAAAAATATCACAAAGAGATATCCAATTGGATAACCAACATTCATTCCTGTTTACTCACCTGAAATATGGCATACATGATGCACGTTAGGGGCCGATTGTGAGAGTATCCAGCCACATTAAAGATATTAAGGCCCCATTTATTCAGGTCTTCCAGCTCCTGTAATTCAAATTAGAGAAATTTAGGAATAAGGATAATTTTTAATATTTTCTTTTAGAGATGAAGGGGTCTTGCTGTGTTGGCAACACTGGTCTCAAAACTCAAGTAATCCTCCTGCCTCAGCCTCCCACGAAGCTGGAACTACAGGAGTGAGTCACCATGCCCAGCTTTAAATATTTTAAAAAATATTTTTAAGTTTTATTTTTTTGGGGGGGCTGGTGTTATAGCTCAGGGGTAGAGCACTTGCCTAGCACAGGTGAGGCACTGGGTTTGATCCTCGGCACCACATAAAAATAAATGAATAAAATAAAGGTATTGTGTCCATATACAACTAAAGATTTTTTAAAAATTGTTTTCTTGGACATTGGGTACCTAAGTCCTCAGAGCATTTATGTAGTGTGCTCTAGTTGCATGAAAATCTGAGAGTGGAATCGCTCAGGAGGCTGGGTGTCCTTATCATAATGACAAGTTTGTGCATTTTTTTTTTTTTTTTAGAAAAGAAACAGTGTGTCTTCATTTGTAATAATTTTGTTGCTGACCAACTCTGCCATGCGTCACTCCTCAGCCATTGTTGCTTTTAAAGATAGCTGCAAGTGAATAGAGATCACTCTGGTCCCATTTCTCTGATTCTCCCCTTGCTTCTCACTGGTCCATCAGTAACAGCTAGAAAACGGCACCAGGGAAACTCCTCTACCCTTTGGTTATTATCACTGAATTCAGGTCAGGGAGACTCAGCTGTCAGAATGTGCAGAAATAGGCCCCAATTTAATGCAAAAGGTCAGAAAGAAGGCTGTTCTTGAATTTTATTCCAGGGCTCTGAGGCCACAGATAGATCTGGAGGAAGCAACATCCAGATCTGTGTTGTGGGATTATTCCAAGATTATCTGATTTAAGGAACAACTTATTCCATACTTAATAACTGCCCACAGGCTTGGCCCCATGTTTAATCAATCTTACTCTAATGACAGCTTTCAGCAAGTCTCACTGAATGATCATTTCCCGAGAGTGAGCTCCTTTCACACTCTCACCAGGCTACGTGACCTCAGCAGTCATAAGATATATGAATATTCATAAGATATATGAATATTTTCTGTGCCTTCTTCCAGTGTGAGGGTTTGGGAAAAGGAGCCAGTGCTGTCCCTGTCTCCTCATTTCTCCTCTAGCCCTGTCAATCAGTGCAGATTTTCTCCCGGCCCCTAGCATAGAGTTCCCAAAATATCCTCTGGGATAATTCAGACCTGCCCACTGGCTTTCCCTTGGACTTTCCCTGTATTCTTCAGAAGGATGCTCCACTCATAAGGAACTATCCACTACTAAATTCAATTCAGGATAAAAGAGGGGAAAAAAAAACACAAAAAGCCTTTTGGTATGGAATAAGGATCTTCAACCAGGTGCCCCAGCATAGACAAAAGAGAACACTAAAGACCAGGCACAGTGGCACCTGTCTATTATCCCAGCTACTCGGAAGGCTGAGGCAGGATTTCAAGTTCTAGGCCACCTGGGTTCCATAGTGAGACCTGTCTCAAAATATAAGATAAAAGGCTGGGGATGTACCTCAATGGTCAAACACTCCTAGGTTCAATTCCCAGTATAGCCAAAAAAAATTTTAAAAATTAAAAATAAATGTCATGTAGGACGTAAGTTTCATTATCATAAAGTTTAACAAAGTAGAAGTGATTCCTACTATTTTCTAAATGATGAAGGGCCCCTGTGTGCTGTAAAGTTAAGAGCCACATGCACACAATCCCAGCTCATGCACACCTTGGCCAAGTGATCTTCATTCTCGGTGTTGACGCCAAAGCGGGAGATGCTCGTATTGTTTAAGCTTGAACTGTGCATCAGTTTCTTCACTCCGCTTATCTGTGTCATGAGCTGCTGCTTCTTTTTCTTCTCTCTGTCTTTCTGGGTGGGAGACGGGATCTCCACATCATTCTGCTTGTCTACAACAGACAAAGAAATATGTTTTAAGTTCCAATGAGTAGGCCCAGAGATATTCAAAATAACGCTAACTGTGGGTAATGGATTCTGACTCCAATAAAGAACTCTCATAGCATGTTCTCATTGGATAAAATATGGTCTGTTGCTCCATTTTATGCTAGGTGAACTGAGGCCCAGAGGAACTAACTAACTTGTCCAAGAAGAAACAGGGAAAGAACCCAAGCATAATCTTCTGTTCTTCTGTTCTCATTTAAAATTTTTTTGTTACAATGAGGTAACAGCATTTGAAAAAAAAAAGTGTCTAGCTGCTATAAAAGTTCTTTATTTTATGCTATTAAAAATTTCAATCAAATATTCTATTTCATAGTAGATGTATCCTGAATACTTCTGGGAAAAAAAAAATCTTAACTCTTTCAGGCCACAGAGATGGCTGTGAGGGCACAGAAACAATAATTGATTAAATTGCTTAACCACTACTTCATTGAACTAAATGACACCCTGTGGCCGAGAAAGAGTTAATGCAGCTTTCAGAAGTGGCGGACATTTATCTCTGCTTGTTACAGTGAAAATTAGTACAAAGACAGCTTCTCCATTTGAAAATGACATGCTTCCAGATGGCATGCTGGCATCCACACTATCTGCGTTTAGACTCTTAGAGATGACAGCACAGTCATATGCTTTCCCCAGGGACTTCTGCCTGCTCACAGGCCCTGATGACACTTCATCAAAGCAAAGCGAGACAGAACCAGCTTCACCTTCACCTTGCCACCTGGCAACAGGGCCGGAACAGGGTATTCTCTATTCCCAGCACACCCTGCTGTGGTCTGTAGGGGATCCAAGCTCTTTAGACTATAGCTTTTACTTAGGGAATAATTTTAGTCATCTCAATTAGTTCAGGGGTTTCCAACTTAATCCAGAATCAGAAGTACCCAGGAAACTTTCGAAATATACAGATTGACGGGCCCCACCCAGCTCTATTGAAACAGTATTTTTTAAAAGATTCCCCTATGACTTGGATAAACAAAACCAAATCTAAGAACCGATGACAATCACACACTCTTATTTTTCAGATGAAGTCAGCAACTTGAGCAAGCTCAAAGAACAATTTATTTAACAATTTTTTTTTATTCTGCAATTACATTGTTCCAGATAAAACTATTTAAGAGCATAGAACCCAGGTCCTGAGGTTCCTGTTAAAAATCTCTTTCCTGCCATGCAATCTCTGGCATAGAAACCATACATTATTTTTGAATAATAATATTTCTTCCTGTCACTTTATGCCTAATAATCACAACTTCTTCTAAAATGAGAGGCCACAATAACCCCTGCCTTTCCTGGCCACCATTTTTTCACATCTGGTTAAGAGGCTGTGAAATTCCCCTATACCTCTGCAGATGTAATAACCATCTCTAGTGGGACTAGCAGCTTTCCCCCTTTGTTTAATTAAAGAGTCCCTGCAACAGTGAGTAATTGAGCTGAACTACTGCTGTGTCTGGAACATTGCAATAAAGAAGAAGGCCATTATTCACAGAGTGCCAATTCGACTTTAATGGGAGTTTCCCTGTGCAAGCATTGGAACAACTGATAGGCATCCCTGTTCTGAATTTCCTCTGTTAAATGCTTAGCCAGCATAGCGTGGAAACAGCCTGAGACACAGACTCAAAAAAAAAAAAAAAAAAAAGCACAAAAAACACAGTGAATTTACATATACAGAATGTCCAGAATAGAGTGGGGGAAATGGTTGAATGGTTGGCCACTGTAAAACAAACATAAACAGACACAAAATAATGGTATCATCCAATCTCTTTCAATGGCATAATCTGAGATGCTTTGCTTGCTGAAGCCCAGCAGCATTTTACATCTGGAATATTCTAAGTTCTAGCTTCAAGACAGTAAGTAAGGAATTCAAAAGGATATTTTTTTTTCTCTTGTCTGTAAAAACATTAAATTGTCATGTAATATCGAAAAATCTTGTTTTATTTATGTTCTCTCCATCTACATCCTGCTTTATTTTCCCATGAAATTATATTCTTCTATTTCTATTTGTGCCAGCAACCTGGAGCCCATCATCATACAAGAGCTACAACACATATCTGGACTAGTAATTAGGACACCATCTTTTTAGATGGAAACCACACAAGTTTCACAGATCCCCAGATTAAGGGAATTCCCTCCTCCCAGGATGATGCATTTTAACACTAAATGACGCTTATTGAGATATTGCTTTTAACATTGCTAAAATCATCTCATTTTGCTCAGAGATGATTGCCATGCTCTGATCAAAGCCTTTTATAGTATCAGAAACTGTTAATAAACATTTCATTTTTAGGTCCAACAATTCTGTTTCCTAAAGACATTTTTTCCCAAACAATGTGCATATTACTCATGTCATTTTCTTCTCTGTGTTCCGACTTCCTATCAGGAGTGGTAGGTATTTCGGTCTAGAAATCTAGGTGCTAGTTCTGGCTCTGAAACATGTTAGCCAAGTGACCTAGGTTGATTTATGTCATTCTTCTGGACCTCAGTTTTCTCTCTTACAAAATGAGGAAGTTATACCATGAGGATATTAAGGTCTTTTGTAGACATGGCAGTCTATGAAGAAGGCTTCATGGTCCCCTGGGAACACCTATCATGCTCAAAAGATATGACTAAGAGTTCTAGGTTCTACACTGGCAGTTTGGAAATAAGCTTTATTTGTTTGTTCATTTTTTAAGACTGTCAAATTGCAAGGCTAGGCTTCATCACAGAGGACCCAGGTTGCCAAGCATGTCTTAGTAAAACAGATAAATTTAGTCCATTTGAGAATCACAGAATGTTTGAGTCGGAAAGGATATGGAATGTCATCTATCCCCGTGCTCCCATTTTACAGATGGAGCAACCAAGGCATCTTGTTTTATATAGTTTTTCTTCCTTTATTTTCCTAAGAATTCCAATATACCTGTCTAGTCTGTTAATTGGGGTTTAGCACACATGTCTTCTCCTGTACACCATCCTCTTAATGCTAAGAGCATGTAAGGATTGGGATTCTAATAACTTTCCTCCACAATTTGTTCTTGATTGTTTAATTTTCAGAATAATGAGAAGCCAAAAAATTGGTGTTCCTTAAGGGATGTGCCTATAAGTGACTTAGTGAAATCATGTCTCAAAATAAGAACTAATAAGGGATGGGGATACATTCAAGGGCTAAGTGACCCTAGGTTCAATCCTTGGTATGAAAAAAAAAAAAGTAGACATCTGTCTGTTCTTGACATATAGTTTTGAGACTGAAAGTTTATCTGTATATATTTTTTCTTTTTCTTTTTCTTTTTTGATATCAGGAATTGAACCCAGGGGTGCTTAACCACTGAGCCACATCCCCAGTCTTTTTTTATACTTTATTTAGGGATGAGTTGCTTAGGGCCTACCTAAATTGCTGAGGCTGCCTTTGAACTTAGGATCCTCCTGCCTCAGCCTCCAAGTTGCTGGGGTGAAAGTCTTGTGCCACCATGCCGGGCTTATCTTTATATCTTATCCAATTTCCCTCTTGATAGCCAATGATGATTTAAAAAGAGATTAATTAGTATACTAAGGCCTTCTTGCTATCCTTGGTAAATGGATGTTCCAAGAGACTAGGAATGAAGAGGATTGTTTTGAAGGATTAAGGGCTCAGACTTCATGGATCTTTAATAGTGAGAATCTCTTATTACTGTGTGTATATATGTGACTACATGACCAATGTGATTCTGTAACCTGTATACTCAGAAAAATGAGAAATTATATCCCATCTAATTCAAATGTATGATTGGTCAAGGTCATTGTACTGTCATGTGTAACTAATTAAAACAAATAAGAAAAATAGTGAGAATCTTTTCTGCAAAGACATATAAGCCATTGCATTTTAACATTTAACTAAAACAAGTTATTGCACTTAATTAATTTTATTCTTCTCTCCTGTAGTCAATAACCTGTAAAATGTAACTAAAACAGTACCCAGCTTATGCAAAATAATTGAATGTTCCAAAGAATAGGATTTATGAAATGGTCAATGGAGGATTTCTGTATTCAAAAGAATACAGGAGAAAGCGGGGGAAAGAAAAGGCTCAATATGTCATGTTTCCTCTTCAATTAGATCCTAGACAATTCTGGGAGATAGGAGGTATAAAAAATTCTTCCTCTTTGTTCTCTGACAGAGGTTGCTGCAAATGCAGCTGAAAAAATCCAAGGGCTGCAGATACATATAGAAACAGAAGGCACTTGTTAATCCTGCTCAGAGACCATTGGCTGCACAGTAATGTGCCAGCTTTGTACTAGGCTGCTCAAAGAGAAAGCTGATTGATCTGCTGCTGATAGCAGGAACTGCTTTGGTGTTAAAGAAATAGGATTGATCTTTTCATTAACAGAACTAAAGAGATATGTGCATCCATAGGCATCAAGGCAGATGCTCATTGATTTAATGATATGTGACTATTCCAAAAAGGAGAGTGTGATGGTCAGCTGTTACAATGGGTCATTTCCCTGGAAAATGGAATTTCATAAGCAAGTATAATTCAACACTAATTGAAAGTCAACAGAATAAATATCTAAATGCTACCCATTCACTTTGAAGTACAGATTTGCCAATTCTCGAGGCCATATTAAAGAAGTCAAAATAGGTTCATTTTACAACAGAATTGCCTTTAAGCCTGAGATCAGAAATCCCTAATAATCAAACAAGATGCATGATGGTAATTGAGGGTCATTCATGCAAACCTTTTTGGTCAGTGTCGTGTGTTAACGTAACAACGGAGAATGATAGGTAAAGGATCAGAAGACAATGATGCTGCTTAGAGAAGAATCAAATCTTTTAGAGATATGAAAATTCTCCTCTTTCCCACTGTTTATTTTTAAGAAATAACTTAGCAAAGCAGTAGTCAAATTACTTCCAAAGCTAGTTCTCTAAACTCACTATGGAATTAGTCTTCCAGCGTATCCCTTAAAAAGCACCTTTTTCTCAAAGCCCAGTTATTGGAAGAATGGGAATAATACCGTGTCAGAGGAGCTAATGGAGTTGTCACTAGGGTTTGGGGAATTGCATGTTCTGTGCTACTTCAGAGATCTTGGCAGAGATGGAATTGGGCTGGTAGATAAGAGGGACCTACAGTCATATAAGTCAGCCCATAATAAACGTCTGTCTTTAATAGCATTTGTATTCATTTCTATTTATTAACTTAAAAAGCATTTGTACTCATTTTCCCCCCATCATTTTCCTGCTTAATTTTTTTTCCCTTAAAGATTGGCTTCAGTTCTTATTTTAAATGGATTTTTTTTTTTTATATAACTTAGCCCCATTCCAAATTCACATAGAATATCCTTGATGGGTTGTGAAATTAATCTTGAAAAAGTTCCGTTATGGGACAGCTTTTTTCCCTTTTAATATCTTACCTAAGAAAGTATTTGAAATGTATTCAGACACCTGGTTCCCTGATCGGCTCATCTCTGAGAGATGTGTCAGCTCCCGGTTCAGCATTCTTTTGAACTGTTTGTAAAGAAGAAAAAATGCATTAACCACCTAAAGAAACAGCAAATTATCACTTTAAATGTTTCCAACTTTACTTTCTAGGAACCAAGAAACTGGACTAGCAGATACTGTTAGATAAATGATACCGATTCTAAAGAACATAATATCCCCTTAATTTGAAATTATTCCAACGTCACTTTAGGAAAGAAGGTTTTCTTAAGATATTTTAGTAGGAACAACTGGTTTTTTTTGAATATTCAAACACAGGAAAATAAATTCCATAGAGGTCAAATTTTTTTTTTACTTGAAAAATGAAATCGTTTTTAAAAATACATTTGTGGACAATTAACTCTAAAATATAATTGAGTTGATAACCTATTCAGCGTAAGGAGAGTAGATGTAAAGTTTAAAGGAAAACAAAAGCATTCTTTAAATATTAAGTTGAGTAAGAACAGGATTCAAATACATTACTGTATATTTAAATACAATTTCACAATCAGAAGCCAGTGGGTTAAATGAACACACAAATCATTACAGATGTTTTCCACTTCACAGACAACATACAAATGTAAAGGTTTCACATTCTATCACACACAAAACACAATCGAATTAACCCACCTTGATATAACCCCAAGATACAGATAACAAATAGTTTGCCTCAGGCATTTTGAATGCTCTTCTTGATACAATCCACAAATCCCTTTGAAAGAATTCAGTTCTGAGAGAGAGCAATCCCGAATGGATCAGGAAAGCCCTGCAGATCCAGTGGTAAAATAATCAAAACTTAGAAAAGACAAAGCCTCCAAAATTTATGGCATTTCCTAATCCAAACAAAGCCCATCACGGCACTCCGTTCTTGTTAGAAGCCTATGCTCCCTGCTTATTTCCTGGCAGAAGAGAGTAATGAAATCAGGAATTGTACAGAGGAGCAAGAGTCTGTCCAAATGCATTCAGCTGGCTGGCTTGAAACACTTATCAATTATGAAGAGTCCTGGTGGCGGAGGGGGGTTTCCACCCTAGATTAGTCCTACTCTGCTGAACTCTGCAAGGAGGCAGCAATTCTCCAGGCTGGGAAACACAGCCATCTTTTTAAAAGGAGAAGATTAAAATGGAGGAAGCCCCATGAATATTTAAGTAAATTTGAAGTCCCACCCTCCCCCATTTCAACTAGGTGTTCCTTAACCCTCTCTTTCCATTGCAGACCAGCCCTTTGAAAATGCAGCCTCGGCACAAAGCTCAGACACTCTAATTGTCTTAAAGCGATGGTGCATTTGATTAATTCACTTTCTGGGTATTTTTTTTTTAATTGAAAAACGTCAGGAATGTAGTTGTTTTCAGACTATGATTCCAGTATACAAGATTTTCTTTTTTTTTTTAAACTAGCTTTTTGTAGGGTTATGTGCCCACCAACAGTGTGCTGATGCATTTAGCCTTCTTTCACAATAAAATGAATGGGAATGGAATTAATTTATTTTTTGAAAAGTACTTCCTTATGCAGCCTGCAATTTTCTGCACTCTATCAGTTCATTAATATGCATGGTAGATCACATTCAGCAAATGGATTAAACTCATTTAACCTTTCCCTCCAGGATTTAGAGTGTGTTAGGAAATACAAGATATTTGCTGAGTGAACGATGAACAACTATTCAGGGTTGAGTGACTTGCTGATTTTGTACTTTAGTGTTACATCCTCTAATTCATGTTAGAAATAATTAGGAGTTAAACTAATTTTTCTTTTAACAAGCTAGGAGATGTTGAGAATGTCATTCCTTTCCTGTAGGCTCCCCTGCAGCCCGCTGCCCCCCACCCCACCTTCTCCTTGTCACCATTATTGCACAAGAAAGAGGAACAGTGGAAGAGCTGACTGCAGTGGGATTCCCCACCCAGGCCCACTCGGCTCCTCTCTTCCCTCCCCTCTGTTACCCTGCCCTAGACTCCCAGGAGCTCTGTACAGCTTGTTGAAGGAATAGCCCAGCGTCATGGCAACAGCCTTAACTTGCAATTGGCTCTCTTTCCTGAGAGGCATTCCCCTTCCAAATGAGCATCCTGCTTCCGACAATAGCTTCACTTCAGGCATCCAAGCCCGGGGTCATGCCATTGCCTGTGCCCAGGAGACCTGGCCTTTTGAGGTGAAGCCAATGCAAATCAGTAGGGCTGCCTGCTGACTCACTGCACTATGCATTGTCCTCAGAGAGGCTCTATCGCCCTTTTTCTGGGTAACCCTGCTTGCATATGTATATGTTTTCCCATGAGAAAATATGTTAGTAACAGTAACCAGGCATCATCTGAATCAATCATCTCAGCCACTGTATTTTACTTGTTGAAATTCTGCAATTTTGAATTGCAGGTAAATTGCATAAATTCCAAGTTACTTATTTTTAAAGATGCAACTGGTCTGTCACAATGGCCTCTCATCTTCTGTCCTCTAAGACTTCTGCGTGGAAGTCTTAGAAGCTAGAAAAAGCAGGTTTATATGCTCTGATTGATCTGCTCAATTTTAGGAAAGAAGCAAACTTTACTTAGACCATTGTAAAAATATCTTGTAAAAAGCTTAGAGGCAGATGATTTCCTCCCTAATTTTTTTTTCTGTACCCGACTTAGCCAAATGAAACAAACAATTATCCTCCATTTTATTTCTCTGGAATCTCTGAAATAGTTGGAGTCAATCTGGCTTGCACTAATCAATAATCCCATTTTACCAAGTATTTAACAAATATTTATTGAATGTTCAAAATGGCCAAAGCAGTGGAGATATAGCAGTGAAAAAAAGCAAACAAACCAACAAAAATTCTTTTCGTGCTTTTAATCAGCTTTCATTTAAGTAGAAATACTGGGATATATTAGGGTGTGTTGGTTAACCACAACAGTTAACAGTCTGGAAGAGGGGGCTTGTTCTTTATTAGCTATATTGACCCCTCAGCTCAGGGAGATAGGAGCAGGTAGAAAACAAATCATAAAACGTTAGAAGAGGCAAGATTTTTCTCCTCATTTTTTTTTTTTAGTAACTTCCCATTGCCATAGGGCCCTGTTGGGATATATTGTCAATAAGTCCCAATGTGGGAACAGGGAGGTGACTCTCATCTCCAGCTTCTCTCTTCTCTTGCATACTTAGAAGGGGTCCCTGTAGTCTTGGAAGTAGTGAACAAATACTACCTCCCTTCTTCCCACACTCCAATTAATTCTCCTATGAGTCTTGCTAAGGGTGTGGCAATGCCATCAAAAACCAAAGTCATCTTTAAGCAACCATAAAACACAACGTGATGAAGTACGCAAAAGGAGGTCACTCAGTGTCAGAAGCCAACCCACTCCTTTAAGTGTTGCTTAGCAACAACCGTTGGTTTTCCTCCTCCATAAGGGAGGGCCCAGCCACAAGTGACCAAAGCAATCATTGCTCTCATCAAAAAAACACTTATGAAGTGCCACACTTATGTTGGGCTGTGTATGAAGGAAGGAGGAGGGCCAACGTGGCCTTAAGGACAGAGGGTAGCGAGGTAGAGTCCAATTTGTATGATTAGCTCTGGCCTGTGTGACCAGACACATCAAGGAATGGAATGGGTATGACATATATATGAGTTTAAAGCTGGGAAGACACTTGAGGAACTCAGTTTGTTTAGGCTTTCAGAATCTGACTCTCAACTTGGAGTTGCTTCTGGTGAGCTAGAGAGGTGGCCATGATGCGGTCAACGAACCTTGACTTTCATTCTCAGTTCTCACTACCGGGTCTCGTAAAGCCACTTCACCTCTCAGATGTGAAATGAGAAAGATGCATGATTTTAGGATCTCAGTCTCTCGGCCCTGAGCTTTCATGATTCTAAGATAAATTTTGTGGCAGCCTCCTACAGTTTGGACGCATTACTTACCAGCAAACAATACTTCCCAGAAAATAAAACTCCCTCTACAATACCGAGAAAATAGCAAAGAAGAAAAACAAAACAAAACAAAAAAAAAGGAAATGCTTCAATCTGTAAGAATAAGTCACCAACAAAGGAAGAGAGCTATTTATCATATCTCAGAATTTTCCAGTCGAAGACTCTTGGAGTCTCCTTGTCTATCAAGTTAGGTGTTTTGAAAATACGAAGGTAAAATAGCTTCTGAGTAAAACCATGCCCCAAGGAATTACGGGATTGGAAGGGAATGAACATTATTTAGTCTATCAAATTCAGTAAAGAAATCCATAAAACAGGAGCACACTATTTCAAAGATAAATGTGTCTCCACTATATGTACACAGATCCTATTTTTCTTTAAGAATCTGCCTTCACACACAAAAAACCCCTGCTAAAGCCTACCTAGAAATAATGTCCCCAGAGTAAATGACCAAAGCCCCTTTTCAACACAGACAAGCAGAGTTTGTGAATGAACCCTTAGAAGACATATTCCTCCAGTGCCTACCAAAGTTTATGCCTCACATTTGTAAGCATTGCTAAGAAATTAGTTATTTTTTTTATAAAGGGTAGAAGGTACTAATTTTTATATAAAAATTTAATATTGTTTGCTAAGGATACCTTCTCTGTAAAATCAGCTATGATTTCTTCTTTTTTTTAAATAAAGCTTCTTTCAATAATAGAAGTTGTTTTAAAAAGACACTAAATAGCAATAGCTAAAATTCAGTCACACTTGACAGTGAAATTTTGTTTCATGGCTTCAATTTTTTCTCTGGTTTCATTACTACATATTGGAGGTTGTTTTCTTCTGAGCCAGTTTCTTCTAAAGTGATGGAACACTTCATCAGCTTTCTATATTTCTCTTCAAAGGACTAATTTAAGGTTTGTGCAAAGGTCCGCAGGCACATGTCTCGATAATGAGTTATTAGTTAAACTAACCACACAGGAAAGGTGGACAGGTATGGTCTCAAAGTCTCCATAAATCTAAAATTTGTTGATTTTATGTTTCTCAGAATAAAACAATCCAGGAGAGAGATAACTGCAGGGAACTAATATCAAGAATGTGGAAGAGCTGCTATTAAGAGTAATCTAGCTTTGTTAGGGGTAAATCCTAAGTGATTAAAAAAAAAATACCCTTCAGCCTGTGAAAGACTAGACAAGGCAGGTACTTTCTTCTCATTGATAACCTCCTGATGAAGTCAGTAAGAGGAAAATTGTCAGGAAGGAAAAAAGAGGTGCCAATGAGAGGAAGACAGCCCCAGTCGTTAACTCCTGTGGGTGGCCGTCTATGCATGAGCCCAGCTGTGAGACAGGCGCCTTATTGTGTGGGATCTTCCTGTTTTTGCTGTATGAAAACAACTGCCGAAGTCATTAAAGTCACAATGACTTTATTAGGGACTAATTTTTGACTCATATTTTATACTTTGTTAGTCATAACTTTGTAAGAATTCCTGGGCATCAGGAAAGCAAAGTGGCTGAAAATTCCTCCTGAAATTACAGAATGCTAGTGGCGGCAGAAGGAGGTCAAAGCTGGTGGCATGGTTTTAGTGAGCTGTGATTGCAGAACTTGTCTCTGTTTTCTCTTGCATTCAGCAAATGTGTAATCTTGTCCATGATGAATGGACTTCTGGGGGCTTTTATTCCTTATTTGTAAAAATGGCTAATTTTTAAGGTCCCTTTTGATTTTTAAAAATATTGCTTCTTCCAAAGGAAGAGATGAAAATTCAAAAAAAGGAACCTGCATTCTTTAGCATCTACACTTTCCTTTGAAAAACCTGGCTCTAAAAGAAAAATACAAGAAACGGAACAAGGATATAGTGGACTTTCTGTAAAGCCCTTTATAAAACTCACAATTTCCACAATTCTTGACATTTCAGAGTATCTGATGATGAGCATCTCATCTCTTCTCTCCTATCTTTCCCTGTGAACTTTATCATTCATTTGAAACCCAGTGACCCTTTTCTTTCATAGCAGATTTATCTTACTTGAGAGGCAAGTAAAATGGAATTGGGTGAGATGGTGACCAGGGAAAAGAAGGAATAATGGAGCTACCATTGTCTTCTAATGTGTAGGGAGCTAGAGGCTATAGTTCCAGGACCATCCTAGCAAAGCGCGGCCCTGCGACCTGGAGATGTGTGTGGTGCTCACTATCCCTGCACCATGTCAGAGGAACTCTCCTAAACACATTAGAATCGAATGATTGCTCTGCTAAACTGTGCGGTTATGTAGTAATATTTAATGAAAAACAACCATGAATATCTCTACCATAAATCTGCAACAAAATATTGGCATTTATGATGAAGCAAAAACAATCAATTCCATTTGTTGGTTAGAGGACCAATATTTGCTCAAGTGACAAAGGGTGAAGTAGGAACAACCCACAAGTGCTCTCACACAGAAAACTGAAAAATTCAAAGGAATTTGAATATAACTCCTCTCCAAGTTGAGATTCAGTGGCGAATAGCCCTTAAAATCCTTAGGCATTTCTTCCACCTTCCCTTTGCTGCTAGCCATTTTTTTTTTTTTAAGAATTCTGAAATCTTTACAAGAGAAGATATGACACATATTATTAGAATGCTAAAAAATGACCTTTCCTAGACCCACAGTAATTCCCATTAGGATGTTTATAGGAATTTCTCACGACCCAACATTCCCTTAACTTTGAAAGTCGATGTAGTAATGAGATTAAATAGACAAAAGACACTATAACTATTTATGCCTAAAGACCGATATAGTCATTGCGTTTTTATACTAGATATAATATTTATAAACTGTATATATTTGTAATATTTTATATATAAGTATATTTATGCTTTCACATATGTGAAAGGGTTTCTAGATTTAGCGAATAAAAATTCAGGACGCCCAGTTAAATTTGAAATTCACATAATAATTTTTGAAATAGACAAATGTTTCAGATATTACATGTTCAAATATCCCATAAAGAGATACCAAGCCATTCAAGTCCTCTTAACATGTCAAGGTTAGAGGTGCTGTATTTCTTTAAATAATTTAAAATTTTTAAACTTGATACTTTTGACAGAGGCCTCTCCTTCTGTTGAGAAGATCTGCCGCTGTTCCTGAAACTTTATAGTATCATTTTATGTTCTTGACTGCTCCCTTTTAATTTAATTTTTATTTTTAATTTTTCAATTACATATACATTATCAAATCTTGAGCGCTGGCCTAAGAATTAAATATAACATGACTTTTTTCAATAGATGAAAAAGTCACCATAGCAACCAGCAAAAGTTGAGGCATTATGATCACTTATTTAGTTTCTCTTGCTTTTCCATTTAAGGCTTCTGTAACTTTTTCTGGGCAGCTGTGATGGCCAATACTTAACTCTAAGACTGAGTCAATTCTTAGGCCCCGGGGTGTTAGTGTGATTCTGAAGTAGATGATTAAGTTTTCTACTGAAACATATTACAGCCAGAACCTCTTCAGTGTAGACTAGTCTTTTAAAAATAGAAATCGTAGAAATGGACCCTAGTATCCTCTCATGACGGTAGAAAACAAGACCTAGGTTTCAGGACATTGGTATTTGCCTTGAAAGTCATTGCAAAGAACAGGAAAGCACCACCCAAGTGTTTATAGACATTATTATCATGGCCGGTAAATATTGCTCATGATTCCTAAGAACTGATTTCCACTTTTCAGTCGGTAATGTATCTGGGATTGTTTTAAATCCTGCTTTGTTAGAATCTCCAGTATTTTTGTAGCTATAAAATTCTACCATAGCTTGTTTTTGAAATTATGGCTCTATATTATGTGTGTGTGTTTAATATTAATTATATTGATCTCAGATAGTGACTTACACATACTCCTTGAGGTAAAAGGCAATGGGAGGCTTCAGAGTTGCCTTAGGAATCCCTGCTTCTGGATTAGCACTTTCTCAGAGCTAGGGCAGCCCCTACTATGGAGATTTTCAAGGTCCGCTCTGGGGCTTACCAATTAAATAAAGCAAAACCCTGGACTATGCATACTGAATCTTTTTTACCCCCAAACATACGTCTTATCTGTTTTGGTAATTTGATCATAAGATCATAAGACTATACCCATGATCAAAAGACTATACTCATGCAAGAGAAGAACTGGCCACAAGTTGGAGGTTCCAATATATTTTTAAACCATAAAAGATGAAAAAGGCAGTCTTAAGTAGTTTTATCCTATTCACAAAAGATACCTATATATTTTCTATATTTTGCTTTTCCTATTATAGTTACTGGAATTTAGAAGAGATGAAGGCATGTTTTGAAGAACAATGCACCCCAAGATGTACAGGTTTGTTGGGTTCACGGAAGGCTGACAGAGCAGTTCAGAACTGGCTGCACAGCTCAGACATGAAGGCAGGTGCTGGTTACAGGCCTGCCTTATTAGTGGGCTCTAATAACACAGAGTAGACCCCCAATAGCAAACCCAACTTCATAACATCACCCGAGTCTGGAAATAAACTCCTAAACACCATAACTTAGTCTGAGAAGTCATAGATTCACTCAGATTGATTCACTTTAGTTTTCTCTAAAATGGGAAGATCAGAAATGGTAGAGTGGTTGGCATGGTGATTGAGACCCTGGGGTGCCCTTCATTCCACAGGATTTGTACTTGAAGCCATGTTTTGCCTCTGGATTTTAAAAGAATCGGAACTCCTGATACTTTGCTCACTTTGGACTTACTTTGGATGGAGGTTTCAGCTGACTCTTTGGCACCTAAAGTCTTTTCATTGTTGACAGTGGCTTATATAATTAAATGCAGGATTCCCACAACGCAGCGCTGCAGGTGTGACGCAGTGTGGTGTCACACAGATTATGTGACACAGGAGTTACTCACAGAAGCTCAAACTCACTGGTTGACAATAAGATTATTTAACTAAGGAGTGTAAACCAGAATAGCTAGAAAAATAGATAAGGCATGTCAAATGAAAACCTTAACTCAAAATGGCTTTATGTTGATACCATACCATAAAAAATAAAAAAGCCTATTTGGAAAGGTCCAACTATTGGTAATTCATCCATTCATGCTTCCTTGATGTAGCTGATTTCTTCAAATTAAGAGACTTTAGAACTTTTCTTGTATGTCTCAAAGCCATGAATAACCACAGATTGCCTATGGATAACTGTATCAAATATGAATTTTGCTCAGATTTTGACAGATTAATCCAGTAACAGATATGAATCGATTGAAAAGGCAACTGGGGTGAGGGAAACTTTAGAAATATGCCAGGAAAGAAAAGCATAATCAACCACAGCTACATGATTAGGCTGCTCTTCTCCAGACACAAGAGATAGGGAGAACGGTTAAGATTCAGACAGAGCACATGCTCCTGAGTAAGCTCCCCAATGACTGTTCGACAGCTACTGCCTGTCTCTGGAGGGCTCAGATTCTTGTCCATAGGATGCAGACTTTTTAAGAGAAAGGTAAATCAAGCAGTACCAAACCAAAGCAACCAACCAAACGCAAGTGCACCTGTGCATGCACACACGTGCACACACACACACACACACACACACACACACACACACACAAAACCAAAGATGTGCTTCACATTCCCACTCATAAGAACATCTGTCCCTGAAAATTTGCAATTTGTTATCTGGGTTGGAAGGTTAGGAGAAGGCCTCAGGAATGTGCTTCCAAGTGGCCATTCCATTTCACACACCAAGTACATTCAATTAATTAATACATGTTACCCTTCCAGGGTACTTTGAGGAGTCATTGTGAACTAAATTGAAATTTCTCAGCTAAACTAACAATTAGAAAAACTTGAATTAGGCATGCCAAGTACCTATGTGTAGCACAACAGAAAACAGGATTTCTGGGTTCTAATGCATTTTTCCACTAACCTTCTAGTGAATTCTGAACAACTTAGATTAAGTTTCTGAACCTTATGCAATGGATACTTATTGAAAATGTGTATTTCAAAGTCTACCATGTACTTAGAGCTATTCTAAATGCTGAGAGTACAATAATGAACATGGTGTACATGCTCCTCACAACCTTACAATCTAATGGAGGTGATGAGTAAAAAACCAATATTTACAACCAAGGACAAAAACCATGAATTGTAATACCAACAAGCTGCTGAGTGAGGGTCACAGTGGAGAAGGTCTAAAAATCATAAGGAGCCTTGGTTGACCTCTAGCACCAAATTTTTATTGATTATGTGTGTTATTAATGAATTATATAATATAATAAATTACCCTGGGGGTTTCCCTTTAGTTTTTATTTTTAAGTCATTGAGCAAAGAGAACGAAATTTCAGTCTAAGCCTCAAATCCTTTCTGCACAAATCCATTCTTCCACTTGAGTCTTGGTTTTGCATTTGAAAATGGGATGACAGGATTCTGCTCAGGGGGAGCATCCTGTGAGAGTAGAGGGGAAGCATGATCCAGGTGTGTTTCATTACTGTGCTACATTTGCATCTAGCAAGTGGAAATAAGACAGAGCCATACACTTCAAGAGAATGACTCTTTATTTAATATTCTATCCTGGGACCACAGGGAGATTTCATAGAAAAGAAGCTTTAAAAGAAGAAATGGGCCTTAGAAGTCTCTGTTGCCCCATTACCAGTATTTCCCTCAGGCCGATGCAGAGTTTGCTGGGAATTGTAGTTTTGGATCATGTGATTAGATTTGAAAAGCAGTACTCAAAACAGAAAAAAAAAAACCATTTTCTGAGTTCTTTTAACTAATGTTTACTTATGAAAAGAAGCTCATATTTTATTCATTTTAATTAGAAATATTTACTATACTTGGAAAAAAAAGACCATTTCTGCCCAGGGGTTCATATTTTGGCAAACTTTTCCTATTTTAGCACTTTATTAGGGGCCCTAAAGAATCTTTCTTGAAAAGATATATATATTTTCGTTTGCAAATTTTAATGTGCCAGACATAGAAACCAACATTAGACAACAATCTTGAGATTTTAAATACATGAAAGAAGACTATAAGTAAAAGAGTTTTTAACTATTTAAAAAACTTAATTTAATTATTATTAAAGTTATTTTAATTACTTCCTATAAAAGCCCCAAATTCTTGGGAATTAAATGATAGTAATTTTTAATTTTTTTTTACAAACAACTCTAGAAAATCTTGACACATTCTCAAGAAAGCTTACATACAATGGATAAGAAAGATGCAAATTAGCTTTGTGAAATCAGATCTTCAATGTAAAACATAGCAGGAAAAAATTCAGTGGCAGCTCACCCTGACAAGCACACAAATAATGTAGTGGCCTAGCCAAGAAAAACATATCCATTGCATCAGTAAACACAGACATATCTAAATCATCTGTCTCAATTATAGACTAGAGCCAGGAGTAGCAATCACAATGGGCGGGGGGGGGGTGGCTGCAGGCCAGAAGGGCACTATGCCCCTTCAGCTTGGTGGGTAAATGGGGAGCATCTGTCCAGTTAAACCATAGTATATGAGTGGAATCGCCAGAGTGAGAGTTGGAGACTATTTCATTAGAGACCCATCAGAGGGTCCCTAGCTTCTCATAATCAAATAGATATGCAAAGGTATATTGGAGTTATTTGGGAGGCTGAGGCAGGAGGATTTCAAGTTAGTTGGAGGCCAGCCTTGGCAAACTTAGCAAGGTACTGTCTCAAAAACAATAAAAAGGCCTAGAGATGTAGCTCAGTGGCAGACCCTGGGTTTAATCCCTAGGGCTGAATAAAGAAAACAACTACAAAAAAAGTATATTGGAAGTTCACACTGGATAGTCTAAAGATGTTCCATAAATTTAAGTTTTTTGAAAATGCTGAAACATTTCCCTCTTTAGTATTGTGCCTCTCAGTGAGGGTATTCCCTGTCCTAGTATTGGTTAGAGGAAATAACTATCAATAATCCAAAGTGGCCATATCAACAAATGTCTTAAATGATCAAATCAAATAGAATTGCTCACATCTTTCTAAATAAAACAAACCCCAAATCAATTACCACCAACTGACAAAAGCTTTCATTTACTTTTCTCTTCCTTGCTTACAATTAAACAGAAAGAGAGCTAGGCCTCCTGGATACTTTTGAGCCTAACACTATAAGCCAAGTGGAGTCTCAGATATTCCAAAACCTGATTTCAAGCCCTAAGAGTTTGCAGTCTGGTGCAGACACAACTTAAATTCCAGCCAACCGAAATGTTAACTGTGACACTTACAAATACAATTGGTAAGAGGATGGTATGGACATCTGAGAAAGGCTAGAGTAGGCAGAGGTCTAAAAAGAAACCCAAGAAGTTTGTACACCAGGGGTAGGCCTGATGCTATGTGTGAGGCAAGGGGAAGTTTTCTAGGCAATGGAATTACATTCATTCTCGAGTTATGATAAACTCTTACTAATATTCTTAAGCCATGTTTTTAATAGATGTTCTGACATCAAGGGTAAGAGAGGAAATTGGAAGCCCACCGTTTTGATTCACCAGGCTTTACTCATGTTATTTCCACCTCTCTTATACCAGCATGATTACTCTGGCTCTTAAACGGTTTACCCCTCAGTGGAATCCCCTTTTAAATATTTTAGTTTTTTAGTTCAAGCTTTTTAAATATCCTATCCCAATAGACAAAACACCAAACATTTTTACTCACGCAGGAATTAGAAATTTTCTTCTCATTTCTTACATTATATGTTAAGAAAAGTTTTTTCTTACTTTGACCTACTTTATAATGTAAATAATTATTACAAATGAGGAGATACTAAAAGAGTCAAAGTTAGAATGTCAAGAATTTTTTAGGCAGGGAACAGTTTCTCTAAATCACATCATACCAAAGATTCTCCCTTAGTCATTTTCTCTTCATTTTTCTACTATATTGCCTCATTTAAAATAATTAGATGAAGAGAGCATTATCTGCACATATTTATAGTAAAATATTTGAAATATCTGATGAACTCAGAGGTCTAAATACTAAACAAAAACTAAAAGTCATCTTAAGCTAACTGAATACATTTAAAAAATCTCTTATTTATCTTTTTGTCTCTGGTTTGTTTTACTTTGCGTAATGTTTTCAAGGTCCGTTCATATTGTAGCATGTATCAAAATTTCATTCATTTTTCCCATACTTTTTACTGGTGTATCATAGTTGTGCATAATGTTTGGATTTGTTGTTATATGTTTGTATATAAATACATAAAAATATCTCTCTAAATATATGCTGTGAGTGAGGTTTATGTAGCATACCCATTTCTCACGCTATCAATATTTAAAATTCATCCAAGGCATTCATTCCTTCCATTGGTATTGTTTCTCAATATGTAGTTGACAACACTACTGAACCTAACCAGAATGTTGGAAGTATGGCTCAATAATCAAGAAATCAGTTGAGTAGTGAGAGCTTCACACTGAGGCATTGGGCAGAACATTCTCAGGTAGGGAGAGGGTCAAACTGCCATATTGATTTCAACTTCCCAAGCTAACAGCTCTGCTGAGTAGTGGAAAGAATCTAAGGCTTGGCTACTTTCTCACCAGAAGGTAAACTCTCCAATTTATCATCTTCAGTTCAGAGAGAGGCAAGGAAGAAATGGAAAAAGGTTAAAAAAGTTACACTAACCACAGGATTTTTACTACTTAAAACTCTGGCAATGGGATTAGTAAGAAAGCAAACAGGGATCAAGAGCCTTTAACCCATTAATTCCATTTGTGGGATTCTAACCTAAACTAAGAAAATAACCAGAGATAGTAGAAAGATATAATGATGAAAAACTGAAAACATTAATTACAAATTGGGTAAGTTATTAACAGTACAGTTTTTAAACTGAATATCATATAGATATTAAATATCAGTAATGAAAATTAATTACCAGAAGAGAGAGGGGCTATTATTATATTAACTGGAAAAGTTGAAAATAAATGATCTATAGGCATCATTTTAATGGAGGAGGAAAATTCTAACTCTGGTTGCCTTTGTAAGATTTTTTTTTTCAGTTTTACATTTTTGTTTTACTTTTTTAACTTAAGAAGTTAAAATAGCAAGAAGTAAAGAAAAGCAATGAGAGTCAATGGCATTTAAAGTAACTCCTTCCAACAATTTCCTACTATATATGATCATCAAATTTTCAGTAAACTGAATTTATTCTCTTTATTTGAACCGATTACGACACACACAGCTTTTACTCAAGAAAGATAAATGGAGAATAATAAGGTTAAAAATTAGTGCAAACTAAAGAGGGGATGTCTAATGTCTTCTTCAAACATGATCAGATTTTGTTGAAGATCAACAGCAAGTTGGACTTGGACCCATATCCTAGTTGCCACGGTCCCACTAATTATGCTTATGACTCTGAGAACTCATTCCATAACAAAATTACTTTTTTAGCAAGATTGTGCTTTATATTTTACAAAGTTCTTGGTCCCTACTTTTTGTTAATGAGAAAATCTGTACCTCAGTTTTCTCATCAGTAAAATGACTTCAAATAGATAATATTTAAGACTCCCTGCTGGCCTTAGAATTCTATGAATTTTGTCTAGTAACAATCTCTATAAAAATAAAATATTTAGATAGTTTTGTTGGTTTGATCTATCAAATGTTACCGTCATCAGTGTCCAAAGACGTTAAATAGTTGCCAATTTAACACTTTACTCTGTCTTGTCTGATAAGTTTTTGCACAGCTAATATGATTGAATTGGAAAGGAATTTTTATTTAGGACATTTTTTCCTTACTGTTTTATTTCCAAAATAATTATTTTAAATTTTTCTTTTCAGGTATCAGATGCCAACACTTCTTGTCTTAAATATAAAATGTTTTAATTGGTCTAATCATTTTGTGCCTTTAGGTATCTGAACTCCAAATTTATTTTTATAATTGGTTAAGGCCTAAGATTATGCATTGTCCTGTGAGCAAAGACAGAAAGTAACATGGCTGTGTGAAGCTTTTAGTAATCAATACAAAATTCACTATATATATATATTCTAAATTTTTTTTAGTTGTCAATGGACATTTATTTATGGTGCTGAGGATTGAACCCAGGGCCTCACATATGCCACGCAAGTGCTCTACCACTGTGCCACAACCCCAGCCCCAAAATTCACTATATTTTTAATAGATAAAAAAAATAAAAGACAAAAAGTGACCGAGCCACGAAGATGAATTTTATTTTAATAAGCTTGCTAAACTTTAAGCTTGGAGGGTTTTAGGTTTGTAAAGTGATATATTTTTAAATTGCAAGTCATTAGCGGAAAGGAAAATGTGACGACTGATGAGCAGAATTGCACGGTTTACAGCTTTAAAATCTACTCCATAAAGAGGAAAAACTATCAAGCACTTCCCAAAACAGAAACAAAAGGAACAGGAGTTTTACTGTCTTCTTCATTTCTAAATAACTTAACAGTCCTTTCTTTGTGGAAGCACTTGGCTACTTTAAAGTAAATCAAACAAAGGAAGTTACAGTAAAATATCCGAGAGAGACTAAACAGTTTGGCACCAGTTGAGGGAAACATCACGTACAAGTGGGCAAGACACAGAGGGGCTGGCAAGTCCCTGAAAAAATCCTCCAGTGAAGGGATGTGCAGGGAGGCACATCGACAGTTGGCACAGGGCCTGCAGGAGCGTGACACCTATTGACTGTGGAGCAAGTTTGCCCTGGCATTGTCTGGTTTAGCAAGTCCTGGCTCCCAAAGAGTCCAGCTTTCTGCACTACTGAGCCACTCTGACTTAGAAGTAAACAGTGCCCAAGCAAGCTCCGCCCTTAGCTTTCCTTTCATAGATAACAACGTCACAGAACTTGGTGGGCTTTTAGATTGGGTTGTACCCAAGAAGAAAGCATGAATGATAGAAATCAAATATTTATTCCATTTATGTATTGTAGCTTTATTTTCAAAGACTGGTGTTCAAGATTTATATTGGACCATCTAAACATGACTTTCTGAATGTTTTTCCCAGGTGGATAGTGAGGCGTCCTTCACTAAAATGACATTTATTAGATTTTTGAGACCATCATGCCCTCTTGTCAGTGAGCCAGAGTTACATCAATCAAAGGTGATGCCCCTCACTTAATTCCTGTCTGCATTTTAGAGATTTGCCCACTTGGGAACTTTCAAGTGAGTTAGCAGAAAGCCTGATCGAAATGGTTCTATGTACATATCAATGCAAAAATATTTAATTAAGCAAAATAGACTACAAATCAAATTTATTACAAAGCACTAAATAACCTCTAAGCTCTATAGTTTGTTAGTAAGACTAGAACTTAAAATATTGAATTGCACCCAATAAGAGAATTCTATTTTGCCATAGAGTAATTGCAACAATGAGACATAAGGAATAATCAGCTAATTTTCTCTTTCATCTCTGTTTGAAGGGAAAGAACAAGGGAAATAGTCTACAGGTTACTTTGAGGCAATTTGCCTGTGTGTCATTGCTGCTGAAGCCTCAAGTCTCTGCCTCATGGTCATATTACATGCATTGAAAAGGATGTAGTACTTGATGGAATTGCCCAATCATTTGAATGATAATAAAAATTCTTAAAAAATAAGAATGGTAGAATAGCTTCTCTCTGTTTTCTTTTTTATCTTGGTAGGCAGGGAGAAAAAGAGAATTTAGAAGTAGGCTAGGGGACTTTAAGCCAAATTTTATTGTTATCTCAGGCCATGTTGGAGAATTTTAGGAAACAAATAGGTCTTGAATTTAGCACACTGATTCACAAGAGTTTAATGTTTAATATTGTTGTTTGCATTCGTTGCCTATAACTATAAATCTTCCCCCTTATCTATGTTAGTAGATGCTACTTCCAAGCCAAGACTGACCCTAGAGTGATGAATGGCTGGCCTAGGGGAGGAGAATATGGTAGTTGGCAGACTAGAATTTTGAACCAGATGTAACTAATAATGGCCAGAATTAGAATAAGACCTCCCACCAATCACTACAATATTCCCTTAGAAGAATTATAAATACCTCCAAACTTTTTCTACATTTATCAGTTTCATTAGGCTCATTGATAGTGATCAGATGGCCCTGGCTATGAATCCTGTCTCCCATTTTTCCCCCCTTTGGTGGTAATAGGGATAGAACCCAGAACCTTGTGCACGCTGGACAAGTACTCTCCCACTGAGCCACATCCCAAGCCTCAAGGAAAAAAGTTGTGTGTGTGTGTGTGTGTGTGTGTGTGTGTGTGTGTGTGTGTGTGTTGCTGGAGATTAAACTATGAGCCTCACACATGCTAAGCAAGCACTCAAATACCAAACTATACTCCCAGCTGTGGCTCTCATTTATTTACCTCGGGCAAGTTATTTCTACTCTCTAAGCCTCACTTTCCTCATCTGTAAGACAGGGATAATAATAGTACCTATTTCCCAGGATGACTGTAACCATTAATGACAGATTGTAGGCAAAGAGTTTAGTGCAATGTCTACAGAGTCTATAGCTGTAAAAGTAGTTTGTTTACCAGTATTATTCTATCAATGAATGTAGGATCTGAAGGAGACCATGGAGATAATCATCTTCAACTATTATGTTTCATAGATTAAAAAAATGTGGAGATCAAAATGATATAATTGTCCTTGGTAATGTACCTAACTGCAGGCAGCTGGAACTCAAACTCATAGCTTATTCCTGAGCTCTCCTCATACTCATCCTGAGCTGTCAATACTTTATAAATCTGACCAGTAATGAGAGAGAGAAAAGTCAAACCAAAAACAAATTCATGCATTCCCAGTTGGCTGTCAGAACTGATTTTCATTCTGTCCTGCCCTCTAACTCAAGGTCATCACTAACATTTGTGGGCCATATACTAAGTCTAAATAAATATATGAAGATGTCAATTAAGCTATCTCCAAAACCCCTACCTTGACAGATATTCCTTCATCACAGCTGGCAGGTCAGCCTGAGTTGCGAATTAATTGAACTTCTTGGATTTTATGGTAGTGCAGGGGCACCTAGCTTTGGACCACTCCTTGCCCTCTTTCCCCACCACTGTGGAGCTCAAGTGCAGGCCTGTGTGAACCCTCTGCCATAGCCTGCATATTCAAGTCTTTACCCCACTATTCTCCCCCACCCCAAGTTGCTACCTCTTGGCTACTGGGCCCAGGGGTGAGCACTCCTGCAGTCCATTCAAGGAAGAGGCCCTGGACATTGAGTCAAAGTCATTTGAGCAGAGAGTGGAGGATCAGAGGTGCAAAGAGTGGTCTAGAGGGGTGAGAACATTTGTTCCTTTGGCCTGATTAACTCCTCACCTCCTGGATCAGATGGCAGCTGGAAGAAGCCCAGGTCAAGGCTCTCTTAAAGCATGGAGTCCAGGAATAGGACCCCTCTTGTTACTAAGGGGTTTTCAGTGCTCCAATCATATCACTGAATTTTAGGCAAAAGTGGCACTTAACCCTTTCAACAACTGGTTTCCTGCACACCATCAACTGAAAGAGTTCTAAGGTGTATCAGATGCCCCAAAGATCTATGTCCTTTCAGTTCTGCTGAATGAAATATTTCCCCCAGTATTCATTGTTCAGTTATATAGAAAATGATTCACCCAACGTTAGGGCAATCAGCCTGTCACGATCACCTTCCAAGGTCATGCAACCTGGCTCCCATTCAAGAGCATGGACAATCAGTTGCTTTTACACTCAGTGTTTGCTATTCCAGTATAGCTACTCCTGGAACATGGGAGAAATATAGCTGTGCAGCCAGGAGGACTCACTTCTCCAGCAATGATGTCTGCAGCTGATTTCATGAGGCTTTAAGAAAGGACCGCCCGTTTCCCGTTCCTATCTGGTAGGTTTGCCCAGCAAACCTTCACTGAAGTGCCAAGTCCTAATGCTTTGTTCTAAAGAATGAATTGACATCCAGTACTACACTTTTCAAAAGTAGAACATCTGTTTTCACAGCTTCATTGTGCACATAAAATTGCCCCTGGGCAAAGCTAGCAGAGGAAGGAAAAGCCAAAGGAGAGCCTTTGGGAGACAGTTAGGACAGTGACTGGTTGCTGGAATATAGCTCTTTACTGAGTAGCATGGCATGTTCATCTTTTGACAAACTTCAACATCCTGGGTACCAATGACCCCTTTGACTTTTTTTCCACCTGAAAATCCTAGATGAGAGCTCATACTTCTCAGTAAAATAGGGGAGGGACCACTTCCCCATCCTCCTGTCAGTCATCACAAGATACCTTCCTGGGGGTTGTTCTGGGTTGGTCCTTCCTCAGCCACTGTTGTTGCAACCCTGTACTTTTCTGACTGTCTGTCAGGAAGGAGACAGGAAATTCTAGTCACCCTCACAGCAGCTGTGCCATTCCCCCTATCCTCTTCCAATGACGTTGGTTGGCTTTGGCGACAGGAGGTCAGGAACTGAGCCATAGTGAAGGTCAGAAAGACAGGTCACTGTTTATGCCGTTGTTGGGCTAGGGATCCTGCTGAGGGCTGTTTGCTTTCTTCCTTTCTATACTGTTTCTCTTTCCGTTCCTCTTTTTATGCTGCACAACCAAAGCATCCTGTTTTCAAAACATGAGACTGTTTTGCCACTGAGGAACTTTTGCTCTGAGGCATTTTGCTGAAGTGTAAGACAATTCTAATTCAGGAGGTGATGAACATTGAAACACAAAATTTAATGAACACATCTAAGAAGGCAATCTGTTTAAGCAGAACAGCTCTAACCCATCTAACTGAACTTGAGCGGCAGGCAGAAGATTCACTAGACATCCCCTCCATCATGAACAACAGTGTCACTGCCTTGTAAACTCCTGCTGACCATATTCCATCTTCTTGTTTTTTTTTTTTGAGAAGATGATCTATATGCAATATTAATGCACCTGGCTACAACTTTCTCTAAACTTTTGAAGTTCCATTTGACCTGTGTATTAAGGGATCAAGAAAACTTGGGTGAAGGAGAAGACTATGGTCTTGTAAGTCACATAATTAGTTCCTTATCTAATTCCCTAGGTTCTGAAGTACACTTGGGAAAGGCAATTGTAATCTCTGAGTCACTCACTCTTCTTCAGACTCTAAAAGGGTTAAAGAAAACAAATAAACAAGCAAAAGGATAACCCTACCCAGATGAGACAAATATGCAAGACTGTTTGCCTTTCCCACTATAAACAGTTGACTCTCCACCATATGCATGTCGACCAGCACGTATGTCATCTGCACATGCCCCTTCTGTAATGCCTCTGGCTCTCCTATCTGCACCCTAAAGTTCAGACATCACAAACAAAACTCAGTGCTCACTTAGCTGAATCAAAAGCAGGGACAGAGATCCTTAGGTGAATCAGAAGTAGGGGCACAGATTCTTTTTTGCAAAAAATGTAGTGGGTGCTATTAATAAGTGATCATCTATTGAATATTTCCTACTGGTCAGGTTTCTTATGACATGTTTTATTTCAATCTACACAGCAACCTTCATGAGGGAGGTACACCACTTTTATTCCCGTTTTATAGATGAGAAAATCGAGTCTTAGAGCAGTTAATAATTCAGTCTCAGTCAAACTGATTACTAAATGGAACGGACAGGATTAGAACCACAATTTTTCAATTCCAAAGCCTGTACTTTTTATAGTCTTCTTCTCTAAAATGCATTCACACTTCCAGTTCTGTAACTCAGATTTGCTGTGGTTCCTTTGTTCAGCGAAAGGAAATGACAAATGTCCAGATAAGCTACAGCTACTTGGTAATATTGTGATAGTGAGGATGATATTTTTAAATGGCAATTTGGATGAAGATCTCAAATAATTCTGACAAAATTTAAAGTTGAATGTGGAATATTATTTTTTATCATAGACAATTCAGTCCCCCCCCAGTATAAATCAATTTTTTTTTGGTGGCCACAAAAACATTCTCATCGTTTTGTTATCATATGTGTTGTGGTTTACATTATACTTGAGCTTTACCCCATATAACTAACGGAATAATTCAGACTAAGAATAGCTAAATGAAAAGAGACTTTTTAGCTAAATAAAAAGAGATATTTTATCAAAAATTGAAATCGACTTCACCTTTTGGGTGGACTTTGTTTATCTGCTGGATAATTGTTTTGCTCTGCAAACTTGCTTTAGAACTTGAAAATTGGTGAAGGACATGGGTCTACTTGAGCTGTGTCATTATTGAGCTTTAGCCCTTTCTTTGGGGTTAGCTCTATTCAACTTTCATTGTTTCCTGCACAGGATACCATAAAGGAGGACTAGAAACCTGGGGGGTTGGAATTCTCACCAGGACCTACACAGCCCCTGGTTTTAAGCTTTATAAAATAATATGCTGAAGATGAAATTATTTTAATTAATTTGAAAGACAGACAATGTCTAATGTCAGCATTCCAGGTACTATTGTTAAAATGCTACGGTGCATCAACACTCAAGTTGAACAATAATGACACTCTGTAGTTTCTCTGTGAGCATTCTTTTTCTCCTTCTGGAATTAGTCACCTGCTTTATCTTGGTGACTCCAGAAGTTCACCATGTCCTCTAAGATGAAACATGCTGGAAAAAATCATCCCCAAATATTGGATCTACATCTTGTACAGGTTTCAAGTATCACGAAATAGAGACAAGAGTATTTGCTAATGCTTCTAAATAGTGTAAGCATGTATGAAAGTCCTTCTATGTAGAATCCCATGTAGTGTGATTTGGAGAAGTTACATAGGTTAGCTCCCTCCTGGGGAAGCAGTTGGTTAGGTTTTATACCAGCCGGAAAGTCCCAGAACTTAGCACTCAACTGAGAGTTTCGAAGTCAGTAAATGGTATTTAAACCTCAAGGGTGCCCTTTTGTTTTTTCCCCCTGCCAAATTGAACTCTGAATTACAATTTCAGAAAGAGACTTATTTTGCCCTTTTATCAACCAATAAACAAATAAACGAGTTCCAGAGTAAGAAAAGCTGCCCCTCACCTCACACCTCCTCTCCTTTTCTCCTTCAGGACCTCCTAAGGCTGCACTGCTTCCTCTGCTCAGATGTTTTGAGCAGGAGCCAGCCAGCTTCAATCCAAAGATGATTCTTTAACCCCGGGGGGGGGGGGGGGGGGGGGGAGGGACACACATTCACCAGGGCACCTCAGGCTGGCAGGTGTGGAACAGAACCTCTTCCCAATCTCAGAAATGTAAGACAATAACAGAATGCCTCAGGCTAGAATGATTGGGAACTCTAAACAGTGCTCTTGTGAGGGAATAGGGACAAGGCCTTCCATTAAAGTGTGATATATCACATATATATATATATCACATATATGTGTGTGTATGTGTATATGTGTGTGTGTGTGTGTGCGTGTGTGTATATATATATATATATATATATATATATATATATATATATGAGCGAGAGAGCACCAGCATTCTCCAAGAGGGTAAAAATACAAACAACAAGCAACAACTCTCACTATATAACCTACATAAATTAGCACCCTAAGTCCAGGTGTTAATTAAACAAATGATATAATGATAGAAAATTAAAGCTTTTCAAAACTACGTTTTGTCTGGAGTTGGTAAATAAATCCATTATATGGCAGTATGGGTAGACCTTAATTTCAAAGGATTCCACCTTGAAGATCAGCAAACTTTTAAAAAACTCTCTGTCTTTGACAAGAAGGTATATTGTTACTTTTTTATCTTAGGTCACAGTCAGCATCACAAAAGAAACATTAGAATGTCTCCCACTGTCTTTCTTAGAAGGAATTTACCAAATTTAAGGGCAATTCATTGTGTCCCATCGATGTAAGGAGGTTGAATTAATTTACTAATTATATATATATATATATATATATATATATATATTTTTTTTTTTTTTTCTTTTTTCACCTTACTGTAGTGCAGCCCTGTGGACTCTGACTCAGATTTTAGTTTTCTGATGATTGTAAAATTTTTAAAAAGGAAGCATTGTCATTTGTATACTAGCTTGGAAGACATATCCTTTGCCTTTAACATATTCTAAACTGCATCAATTAGAGAAGCTTGGTTTCTGGTAATAAAGCTACACTTTTGCTATAGCACGGAGACATAAAGTGTGGCCCTTCGGAACAGTCTCCTGAGAGCTCAGCAGTCTTAACAGTGGCTTGTGCGGTCTGCTACAGGCTGCTGCAGACCCAGGCTCAGGGAGCCAGAGCTCCGGGGGAACAGGTCATACTTTAACATAGAAGATGGTGGTGGTCGCTTACCTTGTTAGAAGCCATCTCACTGACAGAGCGGTAGGTCTGTATGGTCTCTAGCTGGTCTAAGCACCAGTCTAGTTCCTCCAGCGTTTCCATTGCTAATTTTTGATAAGATTCTTCTGCAAACAAACACACAGACATGTAGTTAGGCTGGAGCGGCTGCAGGCTGTCCATAGCAGAGTCAACGCTGCCACTGCTGATCACCGCGCTGCTGAAGGTGCCCCCTTGCTCCTTCATTATTTGCTTGCGGACTCCGGACTCCTTCCTTCCAGCTCTCTCCACCAGGAGAACAAATCACCGTGGTGCTCTGCCCCAGACGGCTGGTGCCAAGTTCTCAACTCCTGCCCCCCCCCCCCAGCCCAGCCCCCGCCTGGATGAGGTGTCAGTGATCTACCAAGAAACTTCCTCTGAGGAAGAAGGCGGAGGAACAGTCTCTTACACGCTCATCTGCATACATGTGCCCTAAAACTAAAGGCAGAAGAAGGGAAGACTTTTCTCAGGCTCTCTCTGCCTTAGTCATTCCGGGGCTCTTTAGGGTATGTGAGGTCATTTCTGAGTGTTTGCAGTCACAGAGGAGAAATGAGGAAAGCTTTTCCTCATTTTGCTTTTCTTCTAAATGGAACCGACATTGGAAAGCTGGGGGAGAACCCTTTGACCACTACTTTCAAAGACTGCTGCGACATCGTCATTCATTCTGGGAATGTGTTGGTGTTGGAATAACTGTGGATTCAGCAAACACTGACCTGCACAATAAAGGGGCGGTCGCTGCTCCTGAATCTCACCTTTAACTAAAGGCAAAGTGAGGTCTCCCTGATAAGACTCCAGTCTAGGAGAAACAGTCTGGAGTTTTTACGTGAACACGTTTATTGGCCTGGGAGCCCTGCAGCTCTTGTTATACTAAACAAAGTAAAACTTCCCTCCTGCAAGTGCCAGGGTCACAGGGAAATTCTGAACCGGACTTTCAGGTGGAGCCAGATGTGAACGCTGTAGATTTTCATTTTAATTAAAGCTGGGGGCTCTGATTTGTGGTCGTAGGAAGCGAGAATTTCTGGGAATATTTCTAAGTGTTTCATACAAAAAATACTGTTTTCAAGATCACTTTTGCTGGACAATTAAAACTTTTTTACTAATTCACCGCATGTCATTCCATATCCAAAGATTTGTGGGTCTGAACAAATACTTCAGGTTATTGACTTAAGAAACCTATGTTAATAAACACTAAATTAATTTTATAATCCTAGATGAATTAATGAAGCTACAGGCAGTTATAAAAAGCAGTCAGACTTTCCCACTTGAACATTTTTGAGGGAAGTGACATCCACTTGCCCTGCTGAGCTTTCTGGAATGCACACAATAGGCACTAATAAAATAAGAAATTTATTTTGGAGTCCTAATATAACATTCATGTCCGATTTAGAGCACATTTCTTATACAATTATACAGAAATCCTAGTGAGACCACATAGCTTTTTATTTTTATATGAATAATTTTGTGTGTGTGGCACTCCAGTACTTGAGACAGAAAGGGAGTAAACAGAAGTGTAATTCCAAGTGAATGGAATCAATTGGCCACAGATGCACATTTCAAAGAATCCTTTCTTTGTTTATTCCCCTTATACTGGTACACTTCAGGATAAAGAGGGGTTAAAATTCAATATCCTGTATGTCATACTTGAAAAGCCACAAAACCACCAGACGTAACTTCCTCCATTTTTTCACACTCCTCAAAAATGTGTAGACAAGAATTGAGGTGTTTTTAATAAAACGTTTTTAATGGCTTTCTTCTTCTCTTTTGCAATACTGCCTCATCATGAAGATTTTCCTCACTCTATAATGTGTCCCCAAACACCCCCTCGCCTCCTGGGTTTACTTCCAGAAGAGCACTTCTTCCAACGAACCTTACCCAAAGGTAAAGAGCCTTCCCAACCCCATTCCCTCTAACAAAATAAAAAGTGCAACCATCTCCCAATGCCTTGGGCTTTACTGTCTTGTATGCAAAACAACTGTAAGATGATATAGCATGATTCGCCTTCATGAAGAGGAAAAAGGAGAAATCATTCTACTCTAACCACATAGAAAACATAGTAAGTATACCAGCAGAAGCTCTGAAAACAGAGGATCACTCTTCAAAGACATAATGATTAGGTATACCAGCAGCTCATTTGTGGCCATGACAGCATAGGCGCATAAGTACTGTGCTTCCAGACTTGGTCCAAAATGAGGTGTGGGACTGGCTGATAGATGCCAAAGAATTTTGCACCATGGCCCTCTATTCTTCAGGTCAACCACAATATTTTTTTCAGCAAAAAAATTATTATATTTTGAAGTTATGTAGTTAGACTTGTCACTTTCCAGAGTCTTAATCCACAGTCAAGACTGCCTTATCATTTATCATAGCTGCTCACTAAGGTAGGAGGCACAGGCATAAGATTGGGCTGTGGCTGTGGCTCAGTGGTAGAGCACTCATCTGGCATGTGTGAAGCACTGGGTTCGATCCTCAGCATCAGAAAAAAAATAAAATAAAGGTATTGTGTCCACCTACAACTAAAAAAATACATATTTTTAAAAAATGGACTATGTATGAGGTAGGAGAAAGTGACCATTGTAGCTTAGGGCTGGCCTCCATGCTGCAACTGTGCAACTCTGGCACCACACCAGTGTTTGGTCCCCTAGACACCCAGGAAATACTTGGAGAAATGGAAACCAAAGTGCCTGCCCAAGCTGCCTGCCAAGCCTTGGGTATCTGGAGGCAGAACAGCACTTAGGCAATTACTACACAAAAAGCACCAGCTTTGAAGTAACAATCAGAAATATTGACTTTCTCTTCTACCAGTTATTGTATGGTACTACATTTCAACTTCCTACATCTATAAAATATGAAAAAAGAATAATTATCCCATGAAGTTATAAAGGGATTAAATGAGATAAAATATATAAAGTGCCTAGTAGAGTAGCCAGTTCTTAGTAGGTGATCGATACATACAAGTAATTATTAATGATACTCAAAGAAACTCAAAGGCCTAGCACTGAGAGTAAAGAAGAACAGGAAGAGGAATTGGAAGGAAGATAGCAGAGCTGCATATTCAACAAGGGATATTACAGTAAGAACTGCAGCATCATTTGCAGGGCTCAGTGTGCAATTGAAAGTGCAGGGACCCTTGTTCCAAAAGCAGGAAAAAGTGCTGTTAGAGGTACTAGTGATGATGTTTCTTCCTTTCTTCTGTCACGTTGGGGTTCTCTCTACCCCCAAACTTCCAATTTTAAAATACTTTTACACTGGCTGAAAAGTTGCAAAGATAATGCAAAAGGTTTTCCACTTACTCTACATCCTGGTTTATCCATCATTGACATCTCACATCTTATGGTATGCTTGTCACAATTAATGAATGGCTTCATGAGTTTTACTTAATGTCATATTCTTTCAGGCATTGGCATATCGTGAGGTGAGTACAGACACTCCCAGGAGACCAAAGGCTTTGCCTCTTACAACTTAGGGCATACATACATACAGCTTACCAACTACCGGGTACCTCTCTTGCCAGTTGCCAGACTGCTATGCCCCAGCAACAGGTGGGCCCTCCACAGCAGAAAAGTCCTTAAGGTATTATGTGTATCCTTATGAGTACCCCCAAATTCTTTTCTGGGATGTGCTAGTTACCTGAATCAGAGGTAAGCAAAAGGCTTATTCCCACCAAGACATGGTCTCTGTCTACCACATTACAGCCTTACCAGCCCAGGGCAGGAACAACTACAGCCATACCCACACTTTATACTTTGCAAGGCACATGTGACCAAATCAGATCCTCCCTGTACTTGCACCCAGAAACCTGGTGGGGATGGAGAGAAGCAGTGATCATGCATGGGGGCAGGAGGAAGGAGGCTGGAAGACTCTTGTGGTGCCAGGAATCAAAGGAAGAGGATGGTAGAAACCTAAGACTGGGGATGTAGCTTAGTGGTAGAGCGCTTGCTTAGCATTAACAAGGCCCTAGGTTTGACCCTTAGCACTGAAAACAAAACAAAACAAAATAATAACTAGGTGAACCAGCCCAGGGAAGACAGGAAGGTGGCAGGATGTTGGACAGTATATGAGTCAAGTGTGTGCCATTGGCACACACTCCATTATCTCATCTGATTTCACTTACCAAACACAAGTACAAAAATAAATTAGGAGTTTCAAGATGGCAAACATGGAGTCCTTCTGAACGTGGGATCCTGTGCAACCACACAGGTTGTATGCCCATGGGGCTGGCTCTGTGCTTATGTTACTTAAGATGGTCCAAGAAAAAACGAGCTTAACTCTGTAGAAGTAAGTCTCAAAAGAGTAGCAGTAGCTAATGTAACCATGTATGGTCATTAAATCAACTCTGGTTTCAAATATTTTCAGAGGGAAGGAGCAAGGATAACAACTACCTTTCTTTCCTCCTTTTTTTTTTTTTTCTCTTTCTTTCACTCCAACAAGAGTGGCAAAGGAAGAATTTCTTCCTTTTGCAGGCCTGGTAGATATTATATTTGATCCTGAGAAACAGGAAAAGAAAATGGATGAATAATTATATTTACTATCAATCTGGTAATAATACTTGGCATTCAAATAGTTCTTTTCTTTAAGGAGCTCCAGACACACTATTCATTAATCCTTGCAACACCTCTGTGCGTTAGACATGGAAGAGGTGTGATTATATCTGATTTAACTTTAAGGCACAAGTTAAGAGGTCAGAGGTTAAATTGTTAAGAGAAAATAGTCCCTCTAGATTTCCAGCCAGACTGTATCTTGGTTTGTGAAATCGAGGTTTCACTTCAGCACTGAAAAGCACAGGTATTATTGAAAATGCTGCATTTAAAGTTGCATGTCATCTTTTGAGTCTTTTCTAGCTAAAGTTGCATAATTGCTTTCCTAAATGTTGTCAGCTCTTGAGTCTCCTCTTCCCTTTTCTGATCCACTTTATGCAGCCCTCAGGAAAGGGAGGCTGTGCAATATTTACTTGGAAGATCAGGTATAGTTCTCATCTTGCGTCTTGCTTCAGTGGGCAGCCTCAGGAAAATTACTTAAGTAATTTATTTACTTCTAAACTGAGGTGGGAAAACTATTCTAGTCTCATGATGAAAGCAGAGTCACAGGAGAATAGATATAAAAACATGATAATTTTAAAATTATCGTATACCTCTTGCAAATATCTCATTTATTGTTACAGATGGGATACAAGTACACTGTAAAAATTTTAAAAAATTACAAAGAAGACAACTTTGACATGATAAAAATCTCACATTTTTTTTAATGAGAGATCACCACTGTTAATCCCTTGGTGTGTATCCATTCATGTATATATGCATGTATATGTGGGTGTGTATATACATATGACAAATAGAGCCACAACTATGCTGATGGTTGAGCAGAATAATCTTTTTTCATTCAATGTCTTTACTTTTTTCTGTTTTAATAGTTTTTCAATTCAATTACTATTTGGTTCATAGTCCAGTTTCTCCAGTTATTTCTTGAGAATTCAGTCCCAATGTGTGTGGGTGTTATAAGAATGGAGTTGGGAAGAAGGACATATCCAGAGAAGGGTGACATTAGGAAAGGTAATTGGAAACCTCTGCCTGGCCACGGATAGTTAGCTGTTCGTTGTTAGAAAACATGGGAAGAGATTTTTAGCACTTATGAAGTCAATGGCTGAGCTGGTAACAGACCTCAAGTGCCCTAGAAGCTGGTCTTCAATCTGTGCAGCCAAGTGTGATCTCATTATCCAACTGATGTCATGAAAAAGTAGGGACAGAGGCTCTCTAACATTTAACATTGAAACTCTTCATGTCATCACTTTCTTTTTTTAAATGTTTATTTGTTCTTCAGTGGATATCATCACTCTTAATACAGATAAGTATACTGAGGTCCAGAAAAGTCAGTGCCCAAATACACATGATTAGCAGGTAAAACCTTCACAGTATACCACAAATATAAATTTGCTACAAATTCTATCTATGTGTATTTTTAATATAGCTCGGAATAAATCAGAAACCTGTCTGTCATTTTCCTCCACATAGAAAAGAAATGCAAATCATCATTGTTTATCAGCTTCACATCATTGAACTTTCCTCTCATTACAGAGGGTGGTTTCTACTTACAAGGCTATGTTAGTGGTTAAATCAATCAGAACTGCCACATATATCTCCTAAGCATAAATGAATGCTGTCTTCTAAGTATAAGTGTGGAACAAAAGAAACCAAATGTTAAAAAATACATGAAAAAAAGTAAGGTTTAATTTTTTAAAGTTCCAAAGATGCAAAAACGAATCTACAATGTTAGAAGTCAACATAGTGGTTATCTTGGGGTAGGGGATTAGTGACCAAGATGGAATTGAGAGGCTTTCTACAGGTCTGGCAATGATATATTTGTTGGTCTGAGTGTTGATTAAATAACTTTTCATTTTATGAAAATTTACTGACTTCTAAACTTACGATTTGGGAGCTTTTCTCTGTCTTTCAGCTTTTCTGAGCAAGTTTTCAGATGGAAAAAAAAAAGCAAGAGTAGAATTTGCAAAAACACATTTCCTTTCCTTTGGTTAAGCTGTAGCCATGGTTATTTGAAACAAAATTTTAAGTCTCACAGAGCTGAGTTATAACAACAAAAAGATGTTGGTTTTGAGATGACATAGACTAGGTTGCTCCTACTAATCCAAAATTCATTTACTTTAGAGTCTTACAGCTGTTTATAAATCCTGACTGTGCCACTTGCTAGAAGTGTGATCTTAGACGAGTTAGGTAGCCTGTTGTATCTCCACCTCTTCACCTGGGAAACAGGAAGAGGCCTAAACCAGCTGTGAGAATTGAATGAGTCATCACATACTAAGCATTTGGTGCAATGCCTGACACACGTCAGGAACTTTTTCCTCCCTTCTCACCCCTTCGTCTCTGGTCCTGGGTCACTTTCTTGAGGGTAGATGGATGTATGTGATACTAAATCAGGTGACCTGAGAGAAGGGAGCCAGTGTAAGGTTGGCCAGGGAATCCTAAAATGTCCCTCCCACTGCATAACTTCATAACCTCCTTTAGTTAGAAGTTCTTGGTTTACACCAAACTCTGACACACCTGAGCAGTGGTTCATTAAACATGGAGAATTGTACAAAAAGCCGTTCACTTATTCATTTGTTCCACAAAATACATAGGGCATCTCTTATGTGTCAAGCCTGTCGCTGGGTGGGCTGCTGGGTCACAACATGGGATAAGATGCCTCAGGAATTGTAGTGTCCACTGTACTGATTATACTGGAAACACCTTTACCATTCTCCAAATTATCAGTCTAAGAAGATAGGTTCCTTCTTTATTCTTCAGATCCTCGCCAGTGAGAAGTGTGTGTTTGTTCGAGATTCTTCACATTTGGTATATGACTCTAAATTAGTGCACTAGCTTCTAGCCCTGTAGATGTCCTTAGTCTATTCCTCCATAAACTCGGGGTGCTTTGGAATTAGCATGCTTATTTCATTTTCCCCATAATACAAAAAATTAAATCCTTTTTTATATGTAAAAAAAAAGTAAAATAGTTTCATACCTATGAAGATCAGTCTCTCATCCAAAGGGGTTAGGTTGAGATTATTGGCCCATGTATTTGATGGTCTTAGTTATGGTTTTTCCCTTATTGTTACCAATATATTTCTTCATCATAAATTTTGATGTTCAAAATTGATGAGAATGTAGTAAATGCAATACACTTGTGTGAGAGCTCAACATTTCAAACTTAAGTGAAACATTCTTATAACAAATCACAGTAACTGAAATATAAACTGCACAATGCAATTCTTCCAAAGGCAAAGTTTGGAAGCCCTATGTGGCCTTTCTTTAGACAGGATTTTGTTAATGTGTTTTTATGAATATGGAACTTTGCAACTGCATGTGACAGGGATTTCACTCTGGGTGGATTCACTGAAGAAGAGGTCCACAGCCCTCAAGGGAAATCACAGGGAAAAGTAGGTCATTTTGATGCTGTTCTCTTTAGCAAACTCCTCTAAGACAGCAAGCTTAAAAATCTCCAATCACAACCAGCTTTTGTATATATAACTTGACAGTGTGCCAGACACTTTCACTTGCATATCTCATTTTTCCTTGAAAAAGAAACCCCTGGAGATAGAAATTATTATTATGATGACATGCATTTTCCATTATGCACATGAGAAAAGTGGGGCTTGGACATGTTTAACCATTTGCTCAAACTTATTAGAGGAGAGGAAAAAAAAAAAGGGGTTAGGGGAGAAGAAGGAAGAAGGAAGGGAGAGGGAAGGAAAGAAGGAGAGAGATAATTGAAATAAAATTGTATGATCTAAATTCTGTGATTTTTTTTTTTTTTTTTTTTTTTTTGCTAAGCCATGGGGCCTATTACAAATAGGCCAAGGTTCTTTATGTCACTGAGGTGGTCTTAGACAAGGCAAAATGATATCTTTGATGTGGCTGCCTCATGGTGCACTCTCTTTTGCTCTTCCTCCCATTCTTTTAGTGTCTACCTTACCAGAACCTGCTCTCCAAAAAGACCGACTTTGGCATTGACTTACTTATGAGACTCTGTGCTCATCCAGTTAAAACAGAACCACCAATGTGAAAGGGACTTTCACCACCAATGCTCAAGGAACTTAATAATCTACCTGGGCTGGTATTAATGACCAATGGCACATGGAAGTGATCAGAGATGGAGGAAAGTTGCTGTCCAATCGCTTTTATAAAAAATTAGGCATATATAGGGAAGATTTATGAAGATTATAGAGTAGGGGTTAAAAGCTTGGTCTCTAGAGTTAGATTGCTTAGGTTCATATTCTAGTACTGTCACTTGCTGTTATTTATTGAACCTTAACCTTGGGAAAGTTACTTATGCTATTTAACCTATTTAATGAGAATAATAATAATAGTATCTATTTACATGTGACAGCATTAAAAAGTGAGGCCTTCAGTAGATCATGAGGGTAGATCCCTCATGAATGGGAAAAACAACCTTATTCAAGGATTGAGGGACCTTGCCAGGCCTTTTGTCTATTCCTCTGTATGAGGATGCATCCTTTGTCTCCTCCAGAGGTTGAAGCAGCAAGGTGCCATCATGAAGCCGAGAGAGCAACCCTCATCAGACACAGAACCTGCTGGCACCTTGATATTATATACTTCCAGTTTCCAGAACTCTGAGAAATAAACTTCTGTTCTTTATAAATTACCCAGGCTCAGATATTTTGTTCTAGCAACAGGAACAAATTAAAATCGACTGCTTTTTTAATTCCAGTAGCCTGTACAGAAGATGGAGATGCATAGAAACAGGTAGTAGCAGTGGAGATGGCTGTGCATTCACTTGAGACATTTGTGACTCACAACCATTGACCTCAAGGGTGGTGGTGCTTGACTATTGACCAAAATTCACAGTGGCTGCAGCTATTCAGGTCTAGAAATGGGATTTTTATCAGTGCATTTTGAGTTCACACAGCTCAAACTAGCCCAACTCATAAGAATTCAAAGAAATCCGAGGCCAATGCATTCACACGGAGAAAGAACAATCATCTACAAAGAGCTTTCCATGTCTCCTGGTTATCTCATGCTTTTCTACATGGGAGACCAAATTATAATCATAAGGATACTTGGTAGGTGTAAAATCCGAGAGGAGTCGGTTGGATGGTTTAAAGGGCTCCTTTCTCAAGCCTGATAGACTCAGCTCTGTGACTGCAGCATGAGAGCTGTTTCTGTTCAGTCATTTCCATCTGCCCAAAGTGCTTCTCCTGGGCTTTTTTTTTTTTTTTTCACCTGGCTAACTCTTACTTACCTTTTAAGACTCAGCCTAGAGTATCTTTTCTATACCATTTCCTAAATGTTCTGAGGTTGAATTAAACTCCCTTCCTCTAAGCTCTCACAATATCACCTGAAATCTGCTATTTTCTTTCTGTTTTTGGTGGCTGCACTGGAGTTTGAACTCAGGGACACCCAACCACTGAGCCACATCCCCAGCCCTATTTTGTATTTTATATAGAGACAGGGTCTCACTGAGTTGCTTAGCACCTCACTTTTGCTGAGGCTGGCTTTGAACTGTGATTCTCCTGCCTCAGCCTCCTCAGCCACTGGGATTACAGGCATGTGCCACGACGCCTGGCTGGAATCTGCTATTTTCGACTGATCATATTTTGTAACTGTTTCTGTTTATCTCCCCTATTATCTGCTAACCTTCCCAAGATCAGGCTTGTCCTTCATGCAGCTCCTACCTAGTTGTGGCTCAAAAATATTGCTTGTCCTATTGAGTTGCCTAACATATTAAAAGATGGGATTCCCATTCCCAAAAGGAAAGGGAACTACTGCTGAATGGGATTAAAGACATGCTATCATAATTCTTGTTTCTTATCCCTTTTGCCAGTACCCAAACAAAACACCTTCTTTTTCGCTGATTTATTCAATGCTACCACAATTAATGAGCTTTATATTTCTCTGCAATCTTGATTGGATTTCTAGGGTGAATAGTTTTTAAATGGGGAAAATTTTGCCTCTATGGGACTGTTGCATAATCATTTGCAGATTTTGTCATTTAACTTTCCCTAAATAGCCCAATTCAGGAAATTTTGTGCAGGTTTCTCTGCGCCACATGTTACTAGAATTCCAAGTGGATTTTTCAGTTGTCATAAGAAAGAAGATAAAAGCAAAGTTCACAGGCAGCAGAGCTAGAACTTCAGAACATGGGGAAAGGGAAATCAGGAGAGATTTGGAGGCTGATGAAGAATGAGTGGAATTTCAAGAGATGGAAAACTTGAAGTAAGAAAAATGAAGTTAGAAATATGTCATACCATTCAGTCCTGTTTGAGGAGGACAGATATGCCAGTCCTATTTGGTTAGAATATTTGGTTTGAGTAGAGTGGGATTAACTTGTAAAAGTAACGTGGTCACAGCCAGGACTTGAAGAACTTTTTATGGTAAACTAGGGAATCTGACTTGACTTGGCAGGCACTGGGGAGTCATCTAAAACTGCTCAACAGGAGAATGACATGCACAGAGTGCTTTATAAATCTCTTAATACCATTTTATATTTATCTAATGTTTTGCAGGTATAGATCACTTTCGTATGTGTCATTTCTTTTAATCCTCATCATAGCCTGTGAGAGCACTATTATTGTCTCTATGTTATAAAGGAAAAAAATGAAACTCAGAGAGTTTAAGCATCTCATGCCAACTCCTATAACTAGTAAATGCAGAATAAAGAGCCTTTAATCCAGTTTTGCTGATTCTAGATTCAGTGCCCTTCCTATATGCAATATAGCCTATAAGAAGATGAATTATTATTTTGATGGCAGTAAGCTACAAGAGTCTAAAATATGGTAGAGAATAAGCATGTGGTAAGTTATTAATATCAAACAGTAGTATTTGTGGGAAAAGTTAGGAGTTTAAGAACAATGAAGTTTCAAATTAAGGTTCTATCAGAGGGAATGAAAAGGTTTATTTATATCTCAATTTTAACTTTATTTTAGAAGGAAAATTGTCAAAGGTATCTCAAAAAGGTGAGAAGTAGAAGTAAATATGTTTGCTGTTAGGTGTAAATGTGGAGGGTAGGGAGGAAGAGAGGAGAAGCTCTCCAATTTCTTGAAGCATTATCTGCTTAATCTCTTTCATCTGCCTATAGGAAAGCACTATCCTACTATCTTAGGTGATGTCTCAGATCACATGGGGCTTGGGGTGGGTCACCCTCTGAGAAAAGCATTGCATTTGATAGTGCAAGTGTTACAAAGAGCAGAAAGCCTGTTGCTTGCAGTCTTTTCCAATTAACAAAAAAAATTCATTTTTTTTTTCTACAAGCAAAGCCATTAAATGTATTTCTGTTTTTACAAGTGAGATCATTGAGCGCTCATCAAGGTGAAGGGACTTACTTTAGAAACTGGAATTCCCACATTGTCCAATGTTGCTACTAACCACATGTACCTATTGAACACTTCAAATGTCACTAGTCTGATGTGAGATGCATTGAAATATAACATTTAAAAAATATATAAAATTTTACAGTATAAAAATGCTGTAAAATAGCTCAATAGATGTTACTTCATGATTTTAGATAAAATAAATTAAGTAAAATACATTGTTAAAATAGTTGTGCTTTTTTATGTGCTTACTAGAAAATTTGAAATGGTCTATGGGGCTTGTGCTGTATTTTTATTGTTTATTTTATTGGGTCGTGTTATTCCCAATTGTGAGACTACAGCTGGGATTTGAATACTCCAAGGCCTGCATTCATTCCACATAAATGCTTACTTTAAAAGAGGTGATAATAGCAACAAGAATCATAGCTAATATTCATTGAGTACTAGTCAGTATTTCTAAGCACTTCACATCCATTAACTATTAATCTTTATCATAATTTAATGACTTGGATATTTGTTTCCATACAATAGATAATATTATTTTATAGATGAGAAACAAAGAAATTCAGTATCTTTCCCAGGGTCACAGACTTGGTGGAGCCTGAATTCAGATTTAGGAGGTCTGCCTTCAGTACTATTAAGATTGCTTTAGTTTGGCTTTCTCTTTTGGCTAAGTCCCAAAGAAATGTTTGGGTTGGTACAACTTTATTTTTTACCTACTGTAAATGAGGCAATGCTTGAGAGACTTTGTATATTATCTTATTTAATCTCTGCAATAACCTCAGTAAGTAGTTGAGTCTCAGAGAGGTTACACAATCTGCCCAAAGTTACACCACTAAGTACATGCTAAAACTCAATTTCTAATCCAGCCTGAATCCACAGTTGATACTTATCACTACTCCAGTCTGTAAAAGTGCTGCATCTGAAGCTCCTGGGGGCGATTCCCAGGTTAAACCCCAGGTGTGTGGAGCAGTCTCCCCAGGGTGGCTTCTGGGAAGTGTTCTTTTTAGAATGGCTGCAGGAGATCTCCATGCCCAGCCTGATGTGATAACCATCCTATTTGAGTCTACGAGTTTCAAACTCTTTTTCTAGAAGTCTCATCTCTTCATTCTGGTCTAGGAGCTGATGAAAAAAAAATTTTTTTTTAAACAAAGAAAATTAGAATATTTCTTTCAGGCAGTCTTCAATAAGGGCTGACCATTCACCTTCAACAAAATCCCTGCTGCTCTCAAATCTCACCGTCTGCCCTAAAATGTGGTAGGCAGTGGTCTAATTAAGCAGAGATAATCAGAGAATCCAGAGAGAAAACGGTCTCTCCCAAACAACCACCACAACAGAACAAAAACCAAAACCAAACCAAACCCCCAAACCCAACTCTCTTAGCAAACTTCTCAGCACTGGCAGCCTGTCTAAGGTGTGAAAGGTAGGACTTTCAGAGGCACAGTCATGGTGGGTTCCAGGAAGGAACACATTAGCAGGAGACTCACAGTCTCTTGAGGTGATTTACGGGTTGTGGGTGATTCAATAAGAACCACTGGATGTGAATGAAGACTCAGAATCAACAAAGCCAAGCGACTTTCAGGTGTGGGTTTTAAGTGTGTGCGTGTTGGGGAGGGTTAACAGTGTGCTTTTTTTTGCAGCCTCTGTGGGTAGACAGACAGTTGCTTTATACAAAAGATTCAGAACTTCCAACGAAATATAAAATTAGGCCGGGGTTTCATGGCAACCCAACTCTACACAGTAGCAAACAAGAATTGTTTGAGAATCAGAGAAAGAAGCCAACCCTGTGTATGTCACAGCTCTGCTTTCCTTTGGCCAGTTTCTCCTAATTTAGCAGTACTTCCGTCCCTGCCCTAATTTCCCTTGGTTCGTAAAGGACGTCACTTAACTGAACACCGCTCCAGACTTTAGAAAAACAAAATTTTGTATTTCAGCAGAGGTTTTCTTGGCATTTCTCCCTTGGAAGAATTTTACTTAATTCTGATTTTCCCTTTTTTTTTTTTTTTACTCTTGAAAGATCATAGCTATCAGTTGTGCTCGCTTTCCTCCTGTTTCTTCCTTTCCTCTGCACTGTCTGCTGGAGAATAATGCAGGGTCTGTTTAAATGTGATTAAAGATTTCAGTGTTTGGTTCAAACCAATATTTACCAGTGAAATGCTGCCAATGTAAATGTGCAAGCAAGGTAGAAAATATTGGTTTAAATCAATCTCCCCCCCTTGACACACGCATACCCACAAGCACTGTGGATGTTTGACATGTCACTTCTGACATCCTGGACTCTTTTTTCCAGCTTCATGCATGTAGCAGCTGGACACGGATTCAGAACAATCTTAAAAATAATATAATCTAGATAATAAACTCCTAGAGGAATTGTTCTAAAATTGTTTTCTTTCTAGCTAATGTGGTTGTTATTGCTATTTATTTATTTTTTCTTCTGGTGATTCTTCTGGCATTTATCACACGAGGTCATGTTATCTGGTTGAAAAGGTTCCCCTGGAGTAGGAAAATTTGAGTTATTTGACATAGTAGTAAACACGGGAATGCTAAGTCTTTAAAAAATAGATTATACTACAAATCTTATTGCAGAAATACAGAATAGACATTTAGAGATTAAGTCAGTCTTGCTGAGTGATTGCTTTAATTTAGCAAACTTTGATTGAATTGAATTTATTCACTGATTGAATTTATTGAATGAATGAATTATGGTTACACTTTGAATGAATTTCAAATAGTTGTAGTTTGGATTAGAAATTAGTGTTCTGAAACTGAATCGTCTAGCCAACTAGCAGACAGAAAGCCCCAGCTGGCACCTGGCAGCTCAGTCTCAGGAAGGAGCCCAGAAGGGTGGAGAGAAAGTGAGATTTACGAGGGAGGTGAAGGCTCTGAGCCCAACCCTCAGCAAAAACTTTTGAATTGCACAGTTTCCATACTTTACTTCCATCTAGGTGGGAGGGTTGGTCTGAGCCGAGGAAGAGGGTATGGCTCATCTATAAGAAAGGCCACTGAAGTTACTAATGGCAGCCCTGAACAGTACCTGGTAAACAGCAGGAACTTAGTAAATGCTTGCCTCATGAAGAGGGGAAATGAAATGCTTTAATCTAACATAATTTATGTGGCTAAGTGTGGAATTTTCCAGCTCAAACTTAGGGGCAGGAATAATGTCGATGTCTCCTAGTGATAAAATCCCCTTTGTTACTTTCTCTAACTGCAGATGCACCAAAGACTGAAGCACCATGGGATGAATGGACAAGAAGGACAGCATTCACCATCACAACCATCATCAGACGTCCAGTCTGAGCAAAATATCTCTAATCTTCAAACAATGCGGTGAGGGAGATTTATTATCATCAATTTATTCACAGGACAGAAGAGGTGAAAAGGAAATGGCAAATGGGTCAGGAAAGGTGGTCTGGGTGGCTGGACTTAATAGCAGATCACAATTGGGGACAGAAAGAGCCAAAATCCCAAAGAAACACTGTCCTTATTATGGTTTAGATAGGAGGTGTCCCCCACAAAAGTTCATGTGTAAAGATAGTGCAAGAATGTTCAGGGGTGAAATCATTAGATTATGAGAGTTCACTGATATGGATTAACTGGGTGGTAACTATGCAGGTAGGGTGTGGCAGAAGGAAGTAGGTCACTGGGGGTGTGCCTTTGGGGTTTATATTTTGTGCCTGAGGAGTAGACCTCTCTCTGCTTCCTGATTACCACGTCCTGGTTTCTCTTTTCCTGTCCCACACCCTCTTGCCATGTCTTCTGCCTTACCTGGGGCCAAAAACCTATGGTCACCTGACCATGGACTGAACCTCTGAAACCATGAGTCAAAACTTTTCCTCCTCTAAATTGTTCTTGTCAGGTCTCTTGCTCATAGCAATGAAAAACTGATTAAGACAGTCCTCAAGAGGTGTCTGGTCAGTGTGGGGGGCAGGAATGCGCAGATGCAGAATGATGTGTCTGAATGAATGAAAACAACAAAGACAAACTGTAGACTGCAGGGTGGATTACCACAGAATGACCGACCGGCAGCAGCAGAGGTGTACTTGTGCTTTGAACAGAGCAGGCCCTTCCTAAATATTTGTAGAAGTACACTGAGTTAAATTAATAAGAAGCCAGGTGAAGGTAATCGGAGGAGGAAGGACCGGGGACCACAATGAAAGGAAAAACAGAGAGGAGGCCATCTGACTAAATAAAAGGGTGTTGAAGAAAAACAGAAAGGTCCAGATTATGCAGGGAGCAGAGGAGTCTAGATTTAAAGCAGGAATAGAAAGTTCCAGAACAGGGGAGAGTCATGAGGAAAGAGGGAATGTGGGACAGTCAGGCTGATGGGAGTCTGTAGGATGGTTCTCCTTGGGAAGAAGCTAGGGTTAGGAATGCTGGGATGACCCTACTGCAGGGGTCCTTACTGAAAACAATGCAGGCTAGAACAGGTGGTGACAATAGAATGGGAGAGAAAAGGTAAGTTCTAAGCAATATTTGGAAGGAAAAACATGTAATCATTAAAGATGGGATAGAGAGGAGTAGGGAAGGGAAGGTGTTCAAAGTTGTCACCAAGGTTTCTAGCCACAAGAGCAGAACCACTGATAGATAAAAGGGACCTGAGCTAGTGGGGGTTCATTTGTATTGCACTGAGTTTGGCCTGATTCCCCTGTGGGTCTTTAGCCAGTGGACAGAGACTCAGGCATGGATTGCTGCAAAGGAGCATGATGCTCCCTCCAAAAGGCCCTGGGAGCTGCCTTCTAACCAGTTCCTGGAGAATTGTCAATAACAAACACTTATAAGACCACGCGCCCACCCGCCTAAACCAGGTGATCTCAGCAAGTCCTTGCTCTCCTACTCCCTGTCCTACGTGTCATCACTCCCCAGCTGTCCCACTATAAAAGCAAAGCTATGAGTGATGAGGTCTTGGGTGATTTCCAGCTCTTCAGGGCACAAGCTAAGGCAGGAGATTTCTCTCTTTAGCGTCTGTAAGGTACTGGAAAATCCTCCCAGATGGAAAAGACCACTGAAGCTATTAGGGCCCTTAGAGACTGACCATATTTTACCCAGATCCTTAGTTGGAGCTAGGTGTTAAGACTTAGGCTGGGAGAAGGGAACTGACATCTGCAAGAAAATACAGCCTTTCTCCAAGGAGCAGAAGAAATCAGCTTCCCCAGCTATGCAGGGGGATACCAAAAAGGGTAAAAGTAACAGTGACTGCCATTGGGACACTTACATTCCAGAAAGACTGTTCAAGAATAGTACTAATTACTGGTCCTCGGGTGGGGGTGTTTTGGGAAGAATTCTTAGAGGAAGTTATGCTTTGGCAGGGCTTTAAAGGATGAGTAGAAGCTTGCCTGCCAAGAGGTAGAGAGGAAAGATGAATGTATTCCAGGCAGGAGGCACAGCATTTATCAAAGTAAAGGGATTTGACATTCTACGGTGCTTGGAATTGTTGCAAGGGTTGAATAGTTTCATGGTAACTGGAGATCAAGAAGGAACAATTGGAGAGTCAGTCAGGATACTGATAGAACTTAAATTGGGGGTGGGTGTGGAGGTTGAAGAAAAAAAAAATAAAGAAGACACCCCCAAGGTGCCTGAGTGATGTTCCAAGGAGTTAAAATCACAACCAGATAAGTGGATATGGAGTATCACAGAGAAGTTAGTGCTGTTTTCTAAAGGGCCAGATAGTAATATTTTAGTCTTAAGGGTTATATGGTTTCTGTTGCAAATATTGTACTCTGCCGTTTTAGTATGATAAAAACTACAGACAGCATGTAAGCAAATGTGTGTGGCTGCATTCTAATGAAACCTTATTTGCATAGACAGGTGGCTAGCATGTGGGCCATAGTTTGCCAATTCTGCTGTACAGCCTTTGAGATCCTGAAGCCACTTTCTGTATACAGAATAATGGCCTTTCAAAGATGCTTACCTCCTCATCCCTGCAACCTTGAACATGCTTTGCTATATGGCAAAGGCGAATTAAGGTAGCAGATAGACTTAAGGTCATTACTGGGCTAACCTTAAAATAAACAAGGAGATTATTTGGGATTAGACCAGTGGACCCAATGTAATCAACAGATCTTTACATGTGGAATAAGAAACCAGAGAAGTCAGTCACAGGGATGGGATATGAAGATTTGACTTGCTGGCTTTGAAGATGGAAGGGGGCCAGGAGCCCCGGATCATGCATACCTTCTCAGAGCCAGAAAAGGCAAGAATGTGGATTTTCCCCTTCAAGTCTCCAGAAAGGAATGCTGCCTTGCCAACACCTTGATTTATGCGGTTACAAGCCACTATGTTTGTGCAATTTGTTACTGCAGCAATAGAAAGCTAATACACCACCCAGGTGAGCTAAACTTTCTAAATATTCTGGAGCAACCCAAGACCCCAGAGTTAAGAAAGCAGGTTGGACATCCACTGAAATACCTCATTTAGATGCAAAAAGTAGGCTAAAGGCATCTGGATGGGGATGCTGGGAAATGAGGCAATACTTTCAGGGAGTGTTTAGAGTAAGGAGCTGTTTTTACAACTGAAAAGGCTTTATGGGTCCCTGATGTAGTATAAGAGGCATTGAAATGACATTCTCTTTATTTGTGTTTCTCTAGGGCTTCTTAGACCTACAGGCTTGCAGATTTATATCTAAGGAAGGAGAACCTCTGGGCATGAGGCTAAAGATGAAAGTCTCAGAACTGTCTCTGTGCACGCTACTCGGAGTGGGGAAGTGAGTTGTCAGAAATCAGCCCTGACTTTCTATTCCGCTGGCATTAGGCCACCCTCTGCCCTCCTGCTGTGCCACTGTACCATTTACGTCATGGGGAATACAGTTTTCTGCTTTAAAATGTGTGTTATGAGGGAAATGAGAATATGATACTGATGACATTTGACAAAGGGGCCAGCAGACAGGCTTGAACAGGCTTGGCATACGCATGCTGTTACAGGGTCACTTCAGAGACTGCTGCTGCTGGGCACCCACTGAAGAAGTCGACTGAGGTCAAAGGCCCCTGCCCAGAAGTTCTCTCAAGCTACCTGCCATGGCTGTAGGCAGAGGCTGTGGGCTGTGACCTCCCATCCACACTGCAAACATCTTGAAAGCAAAGAGGTCACAGCACATAGCCAAGGGATCCTCTGTATGCAGGAGCAGTCATAGCAGTGACTAATTAATTATTAGGTAAGACAAAAGAGACAACGAGGGCAGATCTTCTCACAGTGATGATTCTTGCAAATTTCTAAAGTTTATGTCAGTTTACAAAACACTCTCTCATACATAATCTCAAATTATCCTTATAACAGTGCTGTAAAGCAAGTAATAGCAGAACCATTTTGCTAATAAAGAGAATGCGTTTTGCAGACATTGAGTCACTGGCTAAAATTCTACAGTCAGTAACTGGAAAAACTTGGGCTTGAACCCAGACCTACAGTTTCTTAGGATGGAGCTCAGCTGTATCCCACAACTGTTCCACCCTTCTTTCCTTCCTTCTCTCTCTCCATCTCCTTTGAAACATGGAGTACCTACTGGGAACCAGACAACACCATTCTAAGTCCTGTGGACACAAACCCAACCAACGTGAGGTTCTAAACTTATAGGATATAAAAGTTGAACAGGGGAGACAGACAAATCAATGTGACAATCATGACACATCCTATTATTAAGATATTTGTTGAGTACTCACTATATGCCAAGTTCTGCGCTGAGAAACTTCACACTATTCACACCATATGAGGAGGTCTTGTGTTCCCCCCCTTACAGAGAAGGAAATGTTTAGATCCCTTATATACCTATTATCAGCCAGTATCCTCATTCTCTCTAGGCTCAGATCTCATTCTCTTAGCCACCATACTGTAGTAGCTTAACAAAAGCATTAGTGTATAGCCGTACATCCGGGCAGGGCAAGGAGATAGTAAGGGAAAGATGGATTGACTGTCCACGGCAATTCAGTTTCCCAGCCAGGGCTCTGGCACACCTGTAATCCCAGGAATTCTGAAAGTTAAAGCAGGAGGAGGATGGCAACTTCCAGACCATCTGGAGAAATTTAATGAGATCCTCAGCAACTTGGTGAGACCCTATCTCAAAAAATAAAAATGACTTGGGATACGGAGTATAGCTCAGTGATAAGGTGCTCCTGGATTCAATTCCTAGTCCCATTAAATAAAAGAAAACAACAACAAAAAAGGAAGGTCTCCCTAGAATGTAAGGCATTTGCCAATACTGCAGCATGAAGAAATGAGCCAGTTATTTAAAGGTGGTCTTTGAAGTTGGTCTCTGCTCTAAAAATTGAATATGAGAAGAGGGTATCCTAGAACTTTCACACCACACATTTTTTTTTTTCCTGACTGGCTATTGTAGGCAAACACTGTCTAGGGGATTCTAAGAGAAATACCATTTAAACTCAGCTCTGGAGGAGGAGCAATCCTACATTTGCACTGAGAGGGTGGGCCCCTTCCTGAGGGTGATTTGTTGGAGAAGAAAGACTCTGACCTGGGAGTTGGGAGAAGTGGGTACTAATCCCAGTTCACCTTAGACAAGCCCCTCAGCCTGCCAGAGCTCTGACTCTTCAGCTGTGAAATGTGGGTGTTAGGCTAGATGACGTCTAGAGGTCTCTCAGTGCTACTGTTCCTTTATTCTAAGACTTGTCGAGGAAACATAGGAAGGAAGAAGGTGTATTTGGGAGGGTGCTGTGGAGAGAGGACAGTAGCTCATCTCATCAGAAGCCCTCTCACCTGAGCACACTCTGGCACCTGAACCCTGAAAGTGCCCAGCCACTACAGGGTGTGGATTGCTAGGGTCTAGGGCCTGACCTCTGTTATTAGTCTGGAAGGGTTCCTGTACATAATATTACAGCCAAACAGAGAACCTGACAGGTACCCCAGGAAGTTAATAAACATTATCACATCAGCAACATTAAATGGCTGCTTGAAGCTATGATACTATTATGATTATTATTAACATTATAGTATTCTGGTAACTGACACTATTTATTAGAATAATTCTATATACCAGGTGCTGTGCCAGGAGGAGTGCTTTACTTACAATTACCTGTTCCTCTTGGCGAATCTAAGAAGTGTTATTACCTCCTTTCTAGAAATAAATTTATGTTTCAGGAAATTAAATAAATCATCTGAAGTCAAGACCATTGCTAAGTGGTAGAGCCAGTATTCTCATCCTGTCGGATGGTCCTAAGCATTGTTCTTCCTCACCTTGCTAAACTTTGCTGCAGTCTGTGGTTCTTTCCATCTGGTCCTTTACGCTGACACACAATGAGAAACAGAAAGAACATACAGCCAGTTAAGAGTAATACCATATTCTTACCTCACGATCTGCAAGGTGCTTTCTCAAGCCACCTAATCTGATTCTCACAGCAACTCAGAGGACTGGATGCAGCATTATCTTTATTTTACAGAAGAAACGGAGACTTAAGGGAGATTGAGTAACTTGGAGGTTTTAAAATCCATTTGCTACACTAGTCATGTACTTGCTTAAATTTCTGATCACTTGGGGACATGGTTTTTCAGAACATTATGTCTTGTGTCTTAAAGTGTATCCAGTTATTTATATTTGTATTGCAGAGTGGTTAACAGAGGGCCTTCCCGGACAGATATTACTGAACAGCAGCTGGTGTTTCCTTAAATCTTCTTCCGGGACTACGTGGACATCATTCCCAAACAACTGAGAATAGTTTGGTGCATCCTAAAGTTCCAAACCCTTGTATAATGATAGTTTTCTTCCTTCAACGTCAGTACATTGAACCCTTTACTGAGTTGACTATGTCTATGTAAACTATATTCAATTTTGCACCTACTTTTCTTATTATACGGCTGTATGTAGTGCTATAGAGTAAATTATGCAGAACTTCTTTAGAAAGTTTCTATTATGGTAAATGCAATTTTAATAAATCTCCATATGTATTAGAAATGTATCTGTCAGGTCTCCTCCCACTTTTAACCCAAAGAAAGCACATAGAAAAGAAAGGTACATAAGTTCTTGCTTATCTGCCTCATATAACTGGATTCTCCCTTCATTAGAGAAGGTGGTGATTATTTGCAAAATTAAGTTCATGGTTAAGTTCAATCAGAACAACTGCTCCATGCAACAACAGGGAGGGATGACTCTTGCAAGACCAAAAAAAAAAAAAATACACACACACACACACACACAAATAACTCATGAAAAAAGTATGATTCAATTTACTTAAAGTTTCAAAGAAACTAAAACCAATCTGACGTTAGAAGTCAAGACAGTGGTTACCTTGGGGGTTTGGTAACCAGGAAGGACATGAGGCTGGTAATGATCTGTCTCTTGTCTCTGGGTACTGGTTACAATAGTGTGCTCATCTTATAAAAGTGTGCTGACTTCTACACTTGTGAATACAGGTTGAGTATGTCCTTCAAAAGTTCATGCATTGAGAACGTGGTTCTCAGTATGGCAATATTGGGAGATAATTTGATATATTTAAGAGGTGGGGTTTAGTGGGAACTAACTAGGTCATTAAGAGTACAGCCCTCAGAAGGAATTAATGTAGTTCTCAGAGGATCCTAGTTAGTTCTCTCAAGAGAGTTGTTACAAAAAAGCACATCTGGCCCCTCCCAGTCTCTCTGGCTTACTGTCATGTAATCCCTACCACCATAATAACATCTGCTGTGATATAATGTATGAAGAGGGGTCTTTGCCTGAGCTGTTACAATGCTGTGTGTTTGGACTTTCCACCTCCAAAACTGAGAAAAATAAACTTCTTTTCTTCATTCATTAACCAGCTGCAGGAATTTTGTTATAACAGAAAACAGAATAATATAATGTCATACTTCAACAAAAAGTTTCTGGAAAAAAAAATCAAGAACTATCTGAATCCCTGGGCCTTCCCTTATATCTGTAACTGGCAATTTGCTTCTTCTGTCATGGCTGCTTCAGTTGGAGCTTATCAATGTATTGGAGCTTATCAATGTATTGGAGTTTATCAATGTAGAAAACATTCCATTTTAATCCTGAAATTCCTCTTCTATCTCAATCACTGATTTGCCCAACTCTGCATATTCTTTTTGGCAACTGGAGGTAACAGCAGACATGGTGGGAAGAAGAAATTCTACCATTTACAGTTGTGTGTCCTTGAGTAAACTGTCCACTCAATCTGAGTTTGAGGATGTCTAATTGGGGTAATCGTGGTGACCTCATAAGATTATGGTGGCTGATCATGAGAACTAAATGACAGAACATGTGCCAAGGCCAACAGGAGGACGGGTATCAAGGTACTTTTGGGAAACCTGTGACCCTCTATGTGACTTCATTCTCCTAACTCCTTGCTCCTGCATTTTCTCAGTGACTCTTTACCTAACACGAAATCCATCATGTTTATAGCAGTAATTTAAAAAATAAGAAAAAAAAAAAAAACAAGAAGAAAACATTATCCTATCTGGGAATTTTGGGGGAAATTCCCACTGTCCTTATTTTCTCCTCTGCTTCCACAGTTAAAAAATACTAAGTGGATTAGGTCTACCTCAAATGTACTACTCCAACCCCAGCAGGTCTCCTAAATGCAGTTTTATCCTGACCCTACTCTTTACCCACAGTTGTGAGGCCAAAACATTTCCACCACTCATAAAATCCCCATCCCTACTTCTCACCTCTTACTTTATAGGATCCAAACTCCCACTGATAAGATAAAAGTCACTTTGAATTCTGTCTGCTTTCCCCTTTCATGTTTCAAGAGGTTTCTTCGTTCCTGCTTCTCTTCATCTCTCTTCCTCCTTCTCAGCTCCTCTGTTTTTTAATTTTTGGTGCAGGGCCTCACTAATTTCAGTGATGCCCTCACTCATCTGCCCCATCAAATCCTCATTTGCCATGGCCTTTGCTGCTGCTACCTGCACACCCATTTATGTTCCATCTAGAAACAACCTAAAAGGTCTTGGTTTTGTTTTTGTTTTTAGGCCTTGCTTCAACAATATCTCATCTTTCTCCTTTTACTGCTACCTTCCAGATACATTGTTTTAAATCCTTTTTTCACTTCCTATAAATGTTCATAACCTTGCTTTTCCTCCCACTGTTCAATCATAATTCCCCTCTTCACCCTCATTAGATTTGTCTGAGCCCTGTCTGTTTTTGGAAATATCACCTACTTTACATACCTTCAAATGTTATGTTCATTTAGATGCCTCCCAAATCAGTGGCCCTGATCTGTTACCAAAGTGCCACATCTACATTTCCAACTGACCACTGTAAATCACCACGTGATTATTCCATGGCTACAAACTCATTGCAAGATGGATCATGTTTTGAAAAAAACACCATTTAGGAGAAATGGGAATTAATATTTCCCAAATCAGCTATTTTACTAGCTTATTAAGCAATCACAAGAAAGTCATTTACTATCATTGGACTTCATTTTTACATGAAACAAAGGGATTGGGCATTATCATGATGCCTTCAATGGCTATGAAATTCTCTAACCCAGTGTTTAAAGATAAAGTCAGCATCTTCAATCCACCTAAAATCCACCCCTTTCACCGACTTCCATATTTTTATTGATAGCACCATCATTTCCCTAGTCATCTAAATTTAAATCTCAGCTTTATTATCAATGCTTTCATTTTCCTTAACTTCTATATTCTATCAGTTGACAGGCTCAGGGGTTTTTAACCTCAAAAATATCTACTTCCTTCATTTTCATCTTTCTTTTCTGTTGCTATAAATTAGAGTCTTATTTAACTAGGACTTTAGAGTTGCTTTCTTTCTGGTCTCCATGTTTTATATTGCCCTCAGACTGGGTTTATCCATTTTTGGCTCTTATTACATAAGTGCCAGATCAAGAGTCTTTTTGTGGACTCCCCTAATTTCTCCCACACACCAAGATTCCTTTATTTGTCATTCAGGATTCTTTACAACCCTGGTTGAACATCTCCTAGTCTTCTCCTTTGGTTATTCACTGCTGCAACCATATAATTGGATAAGTCCTGCTATTTTAACTACTTTCTCCTTTGAGCAATTTTCCCTGGATGATGTTCTCTATAATCCCTTAGGAAATTCTTGCCATCAATCAAGGCCCATGTCAGAATGTTAACTCCTGTATGAAGGTTTCCTTGATTCCTATGACTGAAAGCCACTTCTCCCTATTCAGATGTTCAGATCATTGTGTAACTCTGCTGTAGCCCTTTATCATGATCTAAGCAGATTTAAATGACTTGAATAAGCTATTTTTTTTCTATTTTACTTGAGGGTAGAGGCTGTGCCATTTTTTGTATACAGAAAAGAGTCATTATTGTAAGATTGCAATAGAAGGGAGCTAAATATGAACTGAGAATTTGATTTGTACTTAGAATATGATTTTTAAAAAGTTAGAGGTGATATGCCATCCAATGAAAGACCACTAAAAAAAATGTAAGATTTCTGAAATATCAACACCAAATTGAATTGTGTCTGCTTTAGATGCAGATTTTGTTCCAGGTCAGGTCCAAAGGAGCTGGATGACATTAGATATGATTTATCATGGGCCACTTTTTCCTATGAGTAAAATGTAGGCTTATTAGATTTAGCTCAAACAAACAAACAAACAAATCCAAACAAAAAACAAGGCACCCAGTTAAATTTAAATTTTAGATAAACAACATTTTTTTTAGTTCTCATACTATAATGAGTCTTTATACTAAAAAAAAAAATTACTTCTTGTTCCTCTAAAATTCAAATTGAACTAGGAATTCCTGTATGTTATCTGACTACTCTAAAGGAGAGAACTGTTTTTGTCACCTTTATGAGTCTTTCTACTGCAATATTATTATGTTTAATAACATTTTCAGAAAAGGGAAAGATGAAAGCATGCTGTACCCTCTGCCTACAGTTCTCTAGATCTCTGTTCTCAGGGTTCAGCTGGTTGCGGCCTCCTCAAGCCTTCCCAACCTCCATCTAAAGTAGCACCTCCTTATCCTTCCAATCCCCCCCTCCGGCACTCCTTATTCCATTTATCTTATTACTCTTTGGGCACATGTTGTTGTCTATCTCTGCTATTTCCAGAGACAAGAGCCTTTATTGTCAAGTTCACTGTTGCATCTCCAGTACCCAGGACAATGCCTGGCCCAGGAAAAACTTAAATAAAGGTGTGGTCTTGGGGGACAGTGGGAATTGCTTGAATAAGCTGAGGAACCTTTTCAAACAATCTTGTGACCCTGCTTTTCTGTCCTCACTGGCCTATGTGTACATAATACGAGAGAAGAACACTATGTTTAATGTCAAAAGAGTTCTCAGGGGATTCTGATATGTCCCCTTTACCCCACTGAAGACATCTACCATAAAGGATGAGTTGTATTTGACTAAGCAGAAAATACGAAGAATGATATCTGCACAGAACAATGTGAGAACGTGAAGAGAAGAAAAAGAACATTAAATATCAGGGAGGCTGAAAGCACTCTTCAGACTACAGCACAGAGGCTTCAGCTTGTGGAAATTGGGGAACACAGGAAGGATTTTCAGAAGGAAATAGAATAGAGAAAATGGGAATCGGTAGCTACCATTTGTTCTGGGCATGGAGAACTATGGTATACCAAACATGGTCCACTTCCTATATTTGTATTGTGCTTTACTGGAACACAGTCTTGGCCATTTGTGTACCTATTACCCATGACTGCTTTTGCTTGAAGTTCCCCACAATGCCTGTAGTGACCATCCTTTATCAAGCTCTGCTTGTTCTTTAAAAGATTCTGCCATTGCAGATGGCCTCACTGGAAAGAGTGGACTGATTCATTTCATAGGATGTTATGTTTGTATATTCATTAATTCCTAAGTACTTGAAAGGATTTTATTTATTCAGGTACAAGGTTAAATGCTGAGATCCATATTGACATGCCTTGAGAGTCCTAGGTCTTGTTTATCCTGTGTCATATTTATCATATTCCTTCCATATGTGGTTCAGATAATATATCTCAGTGATATTGTGGGACCTTCCAAACTGACCCCAAATAGGAAAATGGTTATAAATAACCACATAAGCAAGTTCATGTCTTTTCCTGAAAGGGATATCTGACAGCTAAAGTTTTGGCATGAAATTTGGTTTCCAGAATAGCAGCAGACACATGAGTAGGCCCAGTGTCATGGTTCAGTTTTCCAGTAACTCCAAAAATATCTGCTCTTATCTTTCCCCATTTAGTTACACAAACACTAACCTTCATCTATGTCACACTTTCAGTCCTACTCCAACTCCAAAGATGACTTCTGGGAATGATCTAACATTTTAGGCAAATGGCTTGAGTTTGATTTCCTGAGAGCCCCTGTCTGGAGATGGTAACTGCTTACATAGCTTAGGCTGGACAAAGTGGTAAGGATCCAGTAAGTTCTGCAGGTATGTTGTACAGCATGGTGAATATAATTAATAATAATGTGTTGTATACTTGAACATTTCTAAGAGAAGAGATCTTAAATGTTCTCATCCCCAAAACAATGGTATGCATGTGAGGTGATAGATATGCTAATCAGCTTAATCACTTCACGTTGTATCACAAAACATTACATTCTACAGCAAAACATATACAACTTTTATTTGTCCATAAATATAGCTTCATAAAACTGGGGGTGGGATAGGGAAAGAGACTTCAATCCCTTCCTACCCCTGAAGGCAATGTAGAGATGAAACTTTCTTGTGGCTATAATAGACTATGAAGTATTTTCTTAAGAAACATTTATCTGGCACTTACAAAGGCAAAAAAAAAAATAATTACTTGAGACTGACTTACGAGTAACACGTCAGTGCCTAGATGGAGTCACATTTTAACACAGGCAATTGAATTAGAGGGGTAAGGATGAAAGTGGTGTTTATCACTGAAACACATAGGACGGGTATGTCTAACAAAATCTTCTTGGAGGATGTGCTTTCCAGAAGAGGAAGCTGAAGAAGTCACACCGTCAATGAGGTTGGAAGAGGGGGACATATAAGAAGAGAAGTTGTGAAGGCCTTGAAAGAGTATCTGGATTACCTGTTGATGGTGTGCTACAATCAATTGTTGACTGAGGGTAGAAAGCTTTATAGTAGATTAGAATCACCCTCTGGTATGTTGCACAATGAAGAAAAGACCTTTGGCTTTTATTCTGCTTTTTGTATTGCCTCATTTTTTTTTTTTTTTTGGCAAACCCTGGACAGTCCCTTTTACTTTTAAAACATCACATTTCTCATTTGTCAAATGGTGCTAAGAATATCCTCAAAGGGCTTTGTAGAGACCCAGTGAGACAATGTGTGGGAAAGTGCTTTGCAACCTCTGAAATGCAAGGGATTATTATTTTTCACTTAATTCTAGCCACCACCCAGGACACTCCCTGTTTCCATTCTCCGTTGCCCATCCAGATTTGTTCAGCTAATGTAAGCTAATTTTAATATCATCTGCTGACAGTTAATCAAATAGGTGATCAAAAGCCAAAAGCCTAGTTTTTAGATTCCCTCAGTCCACATAACACCACAGCCCATGTCATGGTAACAGATAACAGAAAGATGACCATCCACAAAACTTATCAAAATGGGAATTCTGTAACATTCTCTCCCCACCCCCACCCTTTATTTGTCAAATGGGGAAATTGGTATAGAAAGGGATCTTATTAATGTCATCCACCTAGGAATTGATATGCTGCTTTGTGGATGAACTACGCATTTCCATGATCTCCCATCTCCGAATCCAATGGATTTCTTCTGCTTCAGGCCTTTCTCAAACCCTCCAGCAACCAATATGGGCAGTGTATTGCAATACGGAAGCAGTTCAATTTTGTCAGTTTTCACTCAGCAAAGCTGTGTCCTGATCTCTCCCCGTTCTTAGGCTTCCTATAATTGAACAGTACAAAGTTATGTAGTTTGGGAGGCTAATAGTCACCTTCCAGACTAAGTTAATCAGTTGGATGAGCAATAAGCTCCCAGCTTCCGGAGAAGCTTTCTTTAGAGTTATAAAAGCTAAGTGACCATATTACTTGTATCTGTTCCATCACAAATTCATTACCTAGGAACAATCCAGTAGCAACCCCTGCAAGAAAAAGGTCTTTACAACTCACATGAGTTTAACTTTCAAACCTGTCATTTGGGAAAGTAGTTCAGTCATGCCCATGGGTAGGAAAGGCTCTGGGATGGATTCATGACCTAGTTTTAGGTGGCACTGGAAATGAACTTTAACATTTCACTTTGCTATTATTATTCTATTATGTGGTCACATTTATGTGCTTGCAAAAATGTCTTTCTCTAGTACCTCCTGTGTTTTTAAAAACTGTGGATGGGTATATACAGAAGTTAAAAAAAAAGCCCTACTGTATTGGATAGAAGACCAGGGATCTGGCCCCAGCTTTACTGCTTATTAGTATTGAGGTCTTGGCACGTCACTAAAACTTCTGGATCTCAGCTTCCTCCTCTCTGATGGAGTAATAATATTACTAGTCAAATGGAGAAAGAATAACAATAACAGAAGAATGTGAAAGTGGGTTGAGGATCCTCACCTCTGACTCAGTAGCCATAGGTTAAGCCTCCTCCAGGGCCGGGACACAGCAAGCCCCAGAGGAATGCTTGTTGCTCTAAAGAGGAGCTCCACGTTGAGTTCTTAAAATGATGGGGCAAAAAAAATGTCCCTAAATTATTAAAACTTACTAACTGAAAAAAATATGCTCATCTAATATTGGTGGTACAGTGACTATTACAGCCACATGAGGCCTAAAGTATACTTGTAGCTTGTACTGTGGTCCATACCCCATGCACACACACATACACACACACATGCACAAACACACACATACTATTCTCTTATTCTCTTTAGAGAGAAAATGAAGCCTCTTAGTTGATCTTTGTTGATCAACCTTAGGTTGATCTTCAGAGATCATCAAACATTATTCATCATTACTGCTACATTTGGGCGAGAAACCCCAGGAAGAAAGTTAAAAGACCCATAGAACAGGTCATTTATAAAAAATACATTTGGTTACTGAAAATACGACCGTATATGGCCAGTAGGGATTGCCTAACCCAGTCAGGGTAGAGAGACTGCCCTGGCATAGAGTCACGTTCCTAATGGAACACAGACCCTCTGGGAAATCAAAAGCACAAGTCAGGGTAAAGGCCTCCGGTGCAGGGACTGAGCCTAATACATCTTTGAAGTCACAGTTACTCATACACTATGGGCATCCAATAAATGTTAGATGAGTGTATGAATAAGTGAGTGACTAGGGGTGGAAAGTGTTCTGGACTGGGGAGTCAGGAGATGTGAATTCCAGCCCATATTCTATCAGCTATGCAAGCTCAGGGAGGTCACTTCTTTCCTCCACACACATGACCCTGAGAAACTAGCAGTCCATCATCAACAGAGTGCACTTGAATTGACTGATGTCTGAGCAGCAACATGGGGCCATATTTTTCTTTCCACTCAACATGATTTTCAGTTCCCTGGTGGACAAGAAGAAGGGAGTCCAGCCAGCCAGGAACTCTAGGCTACACCTGGGAATGCACTCCAGGTGCTGAGCAGGTTCCTGGAACTAAGCGGGTAATATTCAGTTTTTTGATCAATGTTTTTCTCAGGAAGGCTTGAGAAGAACTAAAATCCACAGAAAATGGATTTATTCAAATAAACTATCAGCTTCCGCTGTTCGCTCTGCTTGTTGCTGGTGAGCCCACGGACTCTGAGAGTGAAATAGAATCCCTGAAAATATCCTCACTTGGCTAAGGTAGATAAAATCAAGAACAATTGATCCCTGGGCACGTCCAAGACTGTGTCACAGAGTGAATGATCCCAGTATGTATTTGATTGGTGTTAGTTAGCATTTGTGCCTTTTTAGGAGTTCATATTATCATATTTGATTTTTCTTATAATATTTTCATTCAGAAATCAAATTTATTATTATTTTTTTAAAGCTGTACTACAGAAATGGCTAGTGTGAACACAACACTTCCCACTTCACTAAATGTTTTCAAATCTACCTAAGAGACTATTCAGGCCTCAGTGGAACCATTCAGAGTAGAAGGCTGAAAAAGATGGTATCTCAAGTTCATCGTGTGGAAACTTTCCCCTTGATTTGTTGGAGAGCATCTGTAAAGTGCCAATGTAAAATTGTCAAATGCAACACAGACCTGACTGGCCACCTAACAGGTTTAACTGGAACCTTCTGAGATTGTGTGGTTATTTTAAAAAGCACAAATTTTGAATGCTTGGATTCAAATACAGATCTGCCCCAAATCAGAGTTGTGTGCCTTTGTGGACAGGTGACTGAACTTCAAAAAGTTCTTTTTTGATAGGCAGCAGTTAACTTATTTCTCAAATGGGTGCAATAATCTTTCCTGTAGTTTCAAGGTCAGATTGTAAAAGCACACAGTAGGGTTCCAGAAATGGTAGCCCTATTCTTTGCTCCAGATAGCTCTATATCCTGGGAAGTACTGTGACCCTATCTGTCCCCTGTTAACTGAACCACTTAAGTGCAATGTACTAGATAGTCAGGGAAGCTTCCCTTTGTCCTAATTTGCTTAGTAAAGTGTATTCTTTCCCCTCAAAATAGGCTTCTCCTCCTATGTTCAACATTTCAATGAGGAGCGCCATCCAGCATGATGTGACTACAGTGACTTTGGAGTAATCTTAAATTGTAGAACAGAAGTCAACATGAGAACAAAAGTATCTAGTTCTATGGTTAAAGTTAAAATGGCATTAAATTCACAGCACTTTAAGTTTTACTATTCTCTTGTATACTTGCTCTCTTAGCATACACTCAAAGAATTTGTGAGAAGAAGTACACTTCCAAATGGTACCTAAGTTCATCCACAAATGAACTATCCACAAAAACAGCTTTTGGTCAACTTTAATATACAATAGGCAGCAGTTATCTTATTTCTAATAAGGGTGGCTAATAGGACAACCCTGTGGTCCAATGTTTTTCAACCCTGTGAATTGTCAGGTAAGCCACCATAGTGGACTAGTAATCTGAATTGTTTACTTCTGCTATTTAAAAAGTCTCTACAACGACTTCTACAATTAAAGGACTGTTAGGACAAATGTATGAGAAAGTAAAGGCAGATGAGAAGATTCTCTGGATCTCTTTATGTTACTATTGATTTAACATATTATAGAAATGATGCAATGCAATTCTTTAATTCAGCCTGGCTTGTTAAAGAATTTGAAAACTGCATTTTAAAATGTATGTGTGTGTGTGTGTGTGTGTGTGTGTGTGTGTGTGTTTAATTTTGGGAAATGTGATACATAGAGATGTCTACAAGCTGATGAAATTTTAAAATGCTCAAAAGGATACCTTTGTTGTGGGTACAACAAGTTATTTGAAGCAAAACAAATAATAAAAATGGGAAAGGCCCAAAATGTAATCTTGGAGTACAAATATCCATTCATGTAATAGGAAGCAGCAAAGGACATTAGGCAATAATGGAGATCCCTCTCTTGTGGAACTTACATGAGATCTTTACAGGGGAAGGGAGGGAAACAACTCCAGGAACACTGAGAAATCACATAATTCATCCCAGTTCTTTGACTCAGAAACTGTGTGAGTCTATCTAATGTGCAGTGAATAGTGACATGGAGGATAAGAACAGAGACAGAAAAAGAGGAAAGAATGGAGCACCTACATGTAGATACTCAGAAACGGAATTGCAGAACTTCCACAGAACCAAAGAGCCCTGAAATGACTAGACTTAATTCTTGCCAGCCTGAAAAGCAACATTCTTGTGGAAGACGAATGCTTCTACATATATCTGTCCCACTGCATGCTGGCTCTGGAGCAGTGTCTCACAGGGTGGGAACTGAATTTCTGATCACATAGAACATAAGTGATTCTCATGCACATCATGCATATGCCAAGGAATCCTGCACATGAGTTGTTGAGAGGTTCACCTGCATCAGGGTTGCCATGAATTAAAACATCCGTTGGTTCCACAAATTAGAATCGTTGTTTCTAAGTCTATGACAGTAAACCAAAGTGACAAGAACTGCCCTCATGGAGTTATATGCCATTATTCAACAACATCCTCAGAATCCTAACAATAGCTAGAGAAGATTTTTATTCTTATGTTGCAGATGAGGAAACTGAGATTTTTAAAACAATTAAGTGACTTGACTAAGTTCCAATTCAAAGCAGCTACAGAATCTGAGTTCTTAACCACATTGCTATGCCACCTCCTATTAGCAGCAGCAGCAGTACCACCACCACCAACAACGACAACAACAAGGAAGGACTCCAGTGGGGTCAGCTCTGCAAGGCACATGAACATTCTTCATAAAAGCATGTTTCTTGTTTGTGGTGAACAGACTACAGCTTATCAAAAAGACAGCCCACTCCATACCAAGAGCCTATCAATAAGACATTCTCATTTATCTGAAATTTATTAATCAGGCAAGTATTAAGCATTAGACCAATATTTACAGATATAAAAGAAGACATGACTTTTGCCTTCAAGGAGTCTAGCGGGAAGGAAAAGCATATCGATGGATCATCACAACATAGCATGATAAGGTTGAGAAAAAGATAAGCCCAGAATGTTCAGGAGTATGTTGAAAACAAATAAATAGCTAAACATCCTGAAAGGAAGGCACCTTGACCATCCCCCACCCCTTGAGTCTTCACCTGCTGGAGTTGCCTGGTGAGGAAAGGGGAGGTGGAGTGGGAAAGTACTGACTCTGAGCAGAGAATGTCTGGGGGGAAGTGAAAGACAGCATAATATTGGAGGCACTGCAAGTACTGTAGCAGGAAGGATGAAGAGTGAGAGACGTTCTTGAAAAACCGGCTGTGCTGTATTTTAATAATGTGTATTCTTTGGGGGGATTTCATTGGTAGATGCACTTAGATAACCAGTAGTGAGTTATAGAATCTATTTAGTAGGTCTTGGCCAGCATTTGTTTAAAAACAAATGAATAAGATGGAACAGAATAGAAAATATCTGGCATAGTGAGTATTGTTGCATAAAACACAGGGATATGTGGGGACTAAGTCTTGAGGTAAAAAACACACATCTTACTGTGAGTCATGGTTAAAAAAAAGTTTGAAAGCCGCTCACCTAGTACGCACCTTCCACGGGTCTGTTCAGGTTGCCTTAGGGACTTACTATCTATCTGTTCCTTTGAGAGACAAAGAGGCTGCTAAGAACAAACCTGTCCCACTTTTTTGAACATTGTTCATATTTCAAAGTCCATGATCTAATTTAAGTCTCAAGTGGCTATATAGATAAACTCTAATATCAGGGCTATTTCTGATAAGCAATTAATATTTCCATTATAGAGAAATGAGAAAAATGAAGCTGCAAATAATTCCAAGAAAGTTTGGGGCCTTTAAAAAGGTCTCAGACCCAGCACTGTTTTGCACCACATGAGTCACTCAGGTACAGAGCCAAGGCATGAGTCATAAACACACCCTATGCTGTACCTTTGTGGTCTTTCCTATAAGGGGATGGGGGGGGATTTTCCCTAAAAATCCCCTTGGATTTTATTCCTCACTTTCTCTTCTAATTCAATCAATGCTTTTCTACTTTCTCTGTTCTTTGATTTTTCCTGTACTGTGTTTTATTTCTCTTCTCTTTCATCTGATGATCCTGAGTTAACAAAATTAGTTAATATAGAAAGAACATATCTACAAAATATTGCTTTAGAAAGGAAGAACTTGAACTGTATTGCTTCTTTTATATTTATGACTGACCTGCTTGCAAAGCAGAAGAGTCAGAGAAAAATATTGACAGAAGTAGTTTAATAAATATTTCTTAACTGAAAAGACTGATAAGACATGAGTCAAAAATTCAATTTGGGCCTAAATTAATTAGATTTCGTGGCTGGTTATCAGTAGAGTTTATCAGAAGATTGTGTTTTGGAGGTTAATCTATGAATAAACAATCAGAAGTTGATGCTGGAAACGACAGATTATCCTCCAGGTCCTAATGGTTATCCCTTTCCAAGACTGTCTTTCTCTTCTCTGAGCTAGAAAAGCAGCACCTCTATCATGAACAGTTATCAAAGAATCACAGATTTTTGAACTTGAAAGAAATCTTCAAGAGCATCTGATCCAGAGTTTATCAGGCAAGCATATGGTTGAATATCACATACTCAGAATTTATGTGGTTTTGGATGGCCTCTTGCTTAAGATTCTGTGCTTCTTATGTATCTATTGGCTAATATGATTTCATCAAGTTTTATTTTCTCTGGTTCCTAAAGTTTCCTCCTCCTCCAACTCCTCCTCCTCTCCTCCAACTCCTCCTCCTCCTCCTCCTTCTCCTCCTTCTCCTCCTCCTTCTTCTTTTCTTCTTCTTCTTCTTTTTTCTTCAAATTTTGAAGATGCAATGGTGAAATATGGCCTTATTAACTATTCACAGAACTTGAGAGTTAATAGATGTAGTCCTAATTCCTACTTGACAGATCAGGAGAATGAATCCCAGAGATTCCATAATTTTAGCCCAGACTCTATCCTCCATAAACCTGGCATAGTACATGCAATGTATATAGCAGGTATTTAGTAAATATTCAATTCAACCAACTTTAAAATTATCATAAAGAAAAAAGAGTGATCAAAGAAGTGAATGACCAGAAATAGACTCATTGAGCTACAATCCAATGGCTAACATTTTGCTCAGGAGGGTGATTTCCGAGGGGATTTCAAATTTGCCCTACATTTCTGTCACATATTAGTCACTTTGCCAAGAGCCTCATAGCAAATGGCTGCTGCATGTGAGGGGACACTTGTCAAAACAAGCCATGTAAAAAGAAAGCTGCTTTGTTTACAGTGCCCAGTGCTCCTCTCCCTCCTTCCTTGCCTGACCTCAAGAACCTCAATAAAGGTCATTTGTGAAGCTCTCCTGTATACCTGAGAAAACCTGAATCATCGTATGTCACAATCAGAACCACTAAGCCAAATGCCATGGGCCAGAGGTTACCATGCCATCCCCAAATAGGTAATTATAGCAGGTCTGGGCTTCTAGGTCACCAAACATTCCAGCTGAGTTTGTTTTCAACTTACCCCCAGGGAGCTCTGACCCTTTGCAAACATCAATATCTAAAGTTATTAAAAAAATATCTTGACTTCATTCAAACTTACTTAGAAAGGACAGAGAAACAACAGAAATATTTATGTCACTTTTGGAATTATGTAGAATTAGTGTCTTAGGGAGTCTTAGGCACTGATCACATCTAAAAGAACAAAGGGTAGGAGGAGGTAGTGCTGACTATCACGGTTAACTGGGACATTGAAGACAGTGAGAGAAGACTGTGTTTTATATGGGACAAGTACATGTTTACTCATTATGGCAATCAAAATCATGGAGTACTTGCTTGACCTTGCAGCTGTCTCCATCTAATAATGACAGCCACCACTTAATGAGCATCTACAACCTGGAAGGTATGTACCTGATGCTTTATATATATTGTTCTGTCTTTTTTACAATAACCATGCAAAATAAGTATTATTAACTTCATATTTAAGCTGGTGAGTTGTAAAGCTGTGATTTATATACACGTCTGGATATAAATGATTTGACCTTCAAAGGGTATAGTGACATTCTCAGTTCTCATTTTGCCTTTTAGTAACAACTGTGTGTGACCTCAACCTCCCTTCATTTCATTTTCCTTATTTTATAATAGAAGTAGTGATAGTCTCTGCCTAAGAATTTGTTACATATGAAAGAGGAGCATAAAGCACCCAAGGGCTCAGAGTAAGCATTCAATCAGATATTGGCTTTTATTATTTATCATTGCAGTGAGAGTCAAACCTGTGAGACAATATCATTTAATTATTCTCAATATGGAAAGGACAGGAAAGAAATCAAACAATTAAAGGATGATTATTCATTTTTAAGCTTGAATCATTTGGGGCTTTATTTAAAAAGGCAGAGTCCCCAGACCCTATTATAGAAATTGAAATATCAAGTTCAGTACTAATGAGTAGCATTTTCTCTGATTATATGTAGAGAGTGAGGGTGGATCCATGCAAATCTACACATTCTTCATGTACAGAAAAGACAGTTCACAGGCTGCAGCCACCCCAAAGTAGGCAGTCATTGAGACCTTACCATCCGTATATACACAAATAACCTTGACAGTTATGATACCCAGATATTTGAGACTAAATTTTTCTTATTTACTTCAATCATCTAGAATTTGTTTTAAAGATCAAATCTCAATTCATAATTACATAGTGGGAAAAGGTGAGGTCATCACCAGTTCTTAGGGCCCATGGAGCTTGGTTTATATTGTGTCACATTTCAGTACATTTGACTTCAGGGGAAATTCCTAATGTAGGTCACCAGGCTTGCTGAAAAACCAGTAATCCATAAACTTTTCTCTTTAATAGGCTGATGCTCCAAAAGAAAAGAAATATATGTGTAAAATCCATTAATTCTCTAACTGCCCCCAATAAATTAGTCCCTTATTTTGAGAAGATCAGAGAATAGAAACTGGTCTTCATATAGTTGGAAATAAACCCCATACCTTTCCCTGGTAAAATGTGTGGAATGGCAGCAGAAGATACATGCAGCAACTTGATCTGTCAAATATACTCCCTGACTTGCTGTCACACAGTCCTTGTTGAAAGAGCTGAGGCTTTGGACTCAGATTGCCTTGTATCTACTCTTGACTTCTGTACTTGTTAGCTTCCTATCTTAGAAAAATTGGTTAATCTCCATAAAGTTCAATGTTCTATCTCTAATGTGGCAATTGTAAGGATTGTTACCTGACTGTGTTGTTTTAAAGATTAAGAGCAATTCCACCTATAAAAGCACTTAGCCCCGTTCTTGATATAGAGTAAGTGTTCAATAAACATTTGCTATTGGTATTTGTTGTTATTTTAAAGCATTACGTATCAAGTACAGATTGAACACCCCTTCTCCAATCATGAAATTTTGGCAAATGGGAGAGTTGCTGGTGAATTCCTGGGTAGAGGAGGTACCCTTGCCTCACTGAGAACCCTGGCAAGCTGTGAGGTAGATCAGGACAGAGCACCCGGCTTGGACCTCTTATAGGTATAAAGTTTAAATTCACCCATCAGTCTCTAACAGTCTCAATCAGCTCTTCTCCTGATGGGCTGCTATAGTTCACTCTGCCTATCATGATTTCACGGACACCACAGCTAGGATTCTAGGATGGAGGACCAGCATGGTGGGTGGAAGGCTCCCTGTGGCCAAATCTCCAAAGTGGCCTCACAAAAATACATTTAAGGCTAGGATACTAGGAGGGGATTCTCATGGGCTTGATTAACACTCCTGGCATTGGAAATTATCCCTACCTCCACATTAGATGTCAATTAAGTCAGGCTGTTGAAGATGATTGCTAGGTACTATGATAAATCACTTTCATTATGTTTTAGATTCACTTTGTAGTCCTGATTGCAAATCTCCAATGAACTCTCAACACAGCCTGGAAGCCCCATTCCTGTCACCTCCTTCCCCCCCCCCCCCACCCCAGTCCAATTTATCATACACATTAAAGTATGAGAGAGTTTCAACAAAATGTATAATTTTTCAATTTTTAGAGCAGTTTCTAATTTGTTGTAATATAATGCACACTGCTTAGCATGGCTTATGAGACCCCCACAAGCTCTAGCACTACCCATGCACCATCAACTCCATTTTCTAGTACTCATTCCCAGCTCACCCCACTCTAGTCACATTGGTCTTCTTTCTAAAACAGACCATTCTCAAGGCCTTTGAAGCGTTCCCCAGCCAGAATAGTCCCTTATTCCTTCTTAACTTTCTAGCCTCTGTGAAAACATCACCTCCTTGGAAAAATCTTCTTCCATTTTCCCATCTAAATAACCCTCTGTCACCTCTTATTATTTGCTACTGCTGTAACCCCTTAACATCCTTTAAAGCACTTAACCAAAATTAGTTTATTTTCTTGTTTATAGTCTGTCTTTCTCTTTTGGGTCAAAGGGATGGAAGGTCCATTTCCGTTTTACTCACCACTGCCCCACAGAATGCATGGGAACTACATACGTACTTTCTCCATAAGTAACTAAGTAACTAAGTAAGTAAGTAGCTACCAAAGTGTTAATATTCAGCAGTTGAAACCGTAGAACTAAAGCAGAGGTTTGGCCAAACTCTCTTAAAAAGTTGGACCATGACAAATTGTTCTCCCAGAAACTGGGGCCAAGTCCTGTGGGTGATAGAGCATCTTGTGACTGTGACCTGATCCTTCCTTCCTCCAGCTTTTGCAGATTATATGCCTCCTCTGTGAACTCCCTGCCTCTGCCATTTAATCCCTAACCCAGGTCCAGCTTGAGTTCCTTGTCCTTGATGAAACCCTTCCCCATCTTTTTCTTTCTTTCTTTCTTTCTTTCTTTCTTTCTTTCTTTCTTTCTTTCTTTCTTTCTTTCTTTCTTTCTTTCTTTCTCTCTCTCTCTCTCTCTCTCTCTCTCTCTCTCTCTCTCTTTCTTTCTTTCTTTTTTGTGATGTTTGTATTGAACCCAGGGCCTTGTGCATGTGAGGCAAGCACTCTACCAACTGAACTATATCCACAGCCACCCTTCCCCATATTTCTAACTCACAAAATCTTCTTGATAGCACTCAATCAATATTTATACTCTATTTTGTGTATTTATTCCAAGCTAAGCACTGGTTGAGGAGATGGAGACAAACAAAGTTCTTTACTACTCATAAAGCAGTTTTTGTGAGTGGCAATGTCGGGCCTTTGTAATAGTAACACTTATTAATTCTCATAGCAAACCAAGCTTCTGTTTTCTTTAATTTAACAAACATGTTTATAGAACATAATATGCACCAGGGCCTGATCTAAGAACTAAATTGGAATTAGTTCATTAAATCCCCACAATAAAGCTAAGAGGCAGGTAGTACAATTTGAGTTTGGTAAACTGAGGCAAAGACAAGTTATTTGCTCATAACCACAGAGCTGACAAATGATGAGCCAGAATTTGGGCCCAAGAATGAAAGCTCCAAAGTATTTATCCTCAATCACCATCAAAGGTCACTTCCCAGCTCCTGTGAAGAAGGTGTGATGACTTCTATTTTATCAGAGGAATAGAGACTAAAGGCTATCTTTGCTGGTGCTATACCTTTATCCTATGTTTTCAGCATCAAATATTTACAAAGTATTTATTAAATGTGTGGCAATGGCCAGCTTCTGAGCTACACAATGTTTAAACAGACGTTTTCTTCGGTGACTTCAAACTCCACCTAACACATAGGCAATGTGGGATGCAGATTTACTAGTCTCCAAAACTCACTGTCTTTCTATTTCTTTTCTGATAGAGTCAAATCAAAATGGTTGGGTTCAGAGATTAATTCAAGTTGCCAACAGAGGGGGCTGGACTGCTCTGAAGTTCTTCACTAAGGAGAAAAACACCAGTTTTATTGTCATATAAAGGCCCCCCACTGGCCCTCAGCTCTCAGTGCTTGGGTCTTGTTACAAATTACTGCCAAGGAACTAGGTATTTTGAATAGGCTGTGACTCGGTTAATTTCTTGTAGCAGTGAAGGAAGCTGGCAGTATTAGTTTTGCTGCGTTTAAGATTTCTCCAAACTTCTTCAAGCTTGAACACTTAATTACCAGGGCAGACATACACTAGCTTTTCCTGGCTTTTGGGGGACAGTGACTCAAAGACTTAATGTCATAAAACCAGGGAGTATTTGGAACTCTCTACCACATGGGCTGAGTCCTGTGCACTTCCAGATTCAATATTGTCCTCCCTAAGGAAGCTCACAGCCCCATCCGCTGGCTACCAAGTCCTCCGGAACAAGAAGTCCTGACTCTGTGACCACAAATTGTCCCATGTTTATGTTGCCAAAATAGGCAAACCGTGAATTCTCGCGTTTATTTTTCACCCATGCAATGGGGAAGCTCCAATACACTGGTCCAAGGAAATGATGAAAAACCAACTCAGATGTATGCAGAGCAAACCCCACTGTTTGCCATACTGTCTTGTTTGTTTTGGGAAATGTGGATTTATTAATAATAAAGTTTCACAATGAGGCAGGCACATCAGTGCCACAAAGTATCAGTCATAGAAAGTCATGCGGGAAAAACCCCATTAAGTCACCTAGTCCTGCATCTGCCAAGGCTGAGGACTACATTTCTGCCTTTGGAGTTTTAAGAGCATTTCAAAATAAAAGATGAAATGCGAGGTGTGCTGCCTTACCTGTGATTCATAGCTATCATTAATGATGGGGCTCATGATGGGAAAATGTAAAGCAAAACACAAAACTTTCCAGTTTCTCAAAGTTCTAGCTAATAACCCTAAGTAGGGCCCCCTCCCCCCTGCAAAAAAAAAAAAAAGATTTAAACAAGAAGAAAAATTAACTAGTAGACTTCAATTAGCAGAAGCACGTGGCTTCTTCTACACAGACTCGTGCGGGAAGAAGAACTCTTATTTATTTAGTAATTATTTATTTAACCTTCTGGCTGGGTTGGGTTGTTGGATTTGGTTTTACATCCTGAATGACAAAGTTTATGATGGGAAAGTGTGTCAGCTGTTTGCCAAAGGAAGGGAAGACCTCTGTTCTTTGTCTTCCCTTGTTAACAGAACCAAGTCTCTCAAAGGCTCATTTAGAGAAGTGAAAGTCTAGTAGAAGTGAGAGCACAGCCATACTTGGCTTCAGCTACATCTTCTGTTCTTTCTCCCAACAGCATCCCCGGGTAGGCTTCTGGTATTTCCAGACAGGACCACTGTGCAGCCCTCCACTCCATCTGGCCTGTGGCCACTCAAGTCAGAGTGAGCTATGATTGTTTGAGAGCCAAACATGGCCTGCTCCGTGCACAATGTGACCAAGCATCCTACATTGAATTCAGTGACATGAGGGAGGATACAATATGGACAGTGGCCAAGGGCACAGGCTCAGGTTCAGGCAGGGAGAGTGTTGCATCCTAGTTCTGCTACTTTGGGGGGAAGACTAGGGAAGTTGATATGCTCATCTGATAAGTAGGAGTAAGAATAGTGTCCAATTGGCAGAGTTGGTTTGGATTTGTTAAATAACCTTATTGAGGCATATTTTGCAGATCATCTACTTCACTTTTTCAAGTATTCAAAGATCTTTTAGCAGACTTACTCAGTTATATAACCCTCAACGCCAATCAGTCTAAAAACATTTTTATCACCCTAATAGGATCCCTCATGCAACTTTACTATTAATCTCTGCTCCTGGCATTACCCCCAGGCAATAAGCAATATATTCTTTGTCTTTATAGCTTTGCCTTCTCGGGACATTTCGTATAAATACCATGATACAATGTATGGTATCCTTATCTGACTTCTTGCACAGGGCATATCATTTACGAGGGTCCTCTGTGTCTTACACAGCACATATCTTTAGTTTGTTTCTTATCTGTAAATATTGTTTTGTTGCATAGACATGGCACATTTTGTCTAGCCAGTATCATTTGATAGACAGTTAGGTTGTTTGCAATTTTTGGTTGCCATAAATAATGCTTGTAATATCATTTGTGTTCACACCTTTTTGTGGATACATGCCTTGGGGTCTCTTGTATAGATATTTAAGAGGGGTACTGGTGGGCCATATAGGTTAATTTATATTGAACTTTTTAAGGACTCACATCATTGTTTTATTTATTTATTTATTTATTTATTTATTTATTTATTTATTTTTTAGTTTTTGGCAGACACAACATCTTTGTTTGTATGTGGTGCTGAGGATGGAACCTGGGCCGCACGCATGCCAGGCGAGGGCGCTACCGCTTGAGCCACATCCCCAGCCCCTCACATCATTGTTTTGAGGCTTAAACATTACAAGTAAATGGTCTAGCACAATGCTGCTCACAGAGTAGCAATCAATAAAAATTACTGTGATTGTTGCTGCTGTTGTTTACAATGGGTTTCACCTTGCTTATAGTATAGAGGAGGAGGCTAAAGTTCAGAAATGGTTTCAAACTTGCTCAAGATCACACAGTTAACTGATGGCTGAACTGGACTTCATATCTCTCTCCCTTGTCTTCTAACTTCAGGTTTGTTTCTATTTTCTTTCACCACAGCAATGCTATATCAACTGTCCCCCACACCATAACTCCAGTAATGTACTACCCTTTTGAAAAATATCAGTGTCTTCTCACTGCACATGAAATAAAAGTTCAGTTGTGTGATAGATATACCAAACCATCTAACCCTCTAGTTTTTTTCCTACCCATCCTTCCTGCCCAACCTCCTGCTCTATCCCCCTACCCTCACAATGTCTCAGGATAATTTTCATTCCAGTAACAACCCACACTTCTTGGGACTCTACACCTTTGCTTGAGCCTAATCTGCTTTCTTAAATAGTATTTCTCACTTTGTCTTTTGAAGTCTCACCCATCCCTCAAGGCAGAGCTCAAATTGTATCTCCTATACATTCCTTATTCTAGTGGCCCTGATCAAAATGAATGTGTGTTTTCCTAATTTACTTGCTTAGAATAGGTGCTCAGTGAATGTGTTGACTTGAACTGAAATAACTTAAAATTTAAGCCATATAAGAAGGACCCAGTTGCAAGAAATACTAATTTTTAAAATTCCATAAAACCCAATTTGTAAATTTCCTAGGCATAGCGCTGTACAAAGTGTGATTTTTACCTAAGATAGAATTCCGCTTCTAGCTATCTGCCTTCTTCTATCCTTCCAGAGCACTTTATTCATGCTTTTGGCAAATTCTTATCACACTGAATTATATATCAACCTCTGTTTGTATGCCCACAAGACCATGAGCTCCTTCAGGGAAGAAACTATGGCTTACTCATACCTATGTCTCCATGACCCAGAACAATGCCTGATTCAGGTTGTAGCAGTGAGTACTCACTAGGTGCTTTTAGAGTGAATGGATTAGTGAACTAGACAGTGAGTGAATGAGAGGATGAGTCTCTCTCTTCTCTCTCATACAGAAAACATATTAAAAGCAGATGACTCTCTCTTGTCTGACCAGAGTTCTGAAAGATGTTTCTCTTTTAAGAAAGATTAACCCTCCTATTAGCATGTGGCTAACCACCCACTCCAGGACAGCTCACCTGATTAAGTTAGTCAGTGTATACTGGAATGTCTCCCTACTCATTGATATCCTTTATAAACAAAGGGGAAGAAAAGAGAAAGAAAAAGAATAAAGAAAAAGGAAAGAAATGAAGAATATTTTAAAAAGTAAAAGTCTCCAAATTACACTAAAATAAGCTTTAAGGCATGGTAATTTTTTTTCCCAAGGTAAGTTCTAAAGAGTTTAGTTTCTACCAAGGATCTATCAGAGGGCTTTTCATATAACAGAAGCATTATGGATATTTTTGATAATTGTTTCTAATAGTCATATATTAAGTGCTAATGAACAAGATCCAATTTCAACTTCCTGAGATGCCTGGCTCAAGGGGGGTGACAAATACACAATTGTCACAACTACGTCAATGGTGTAATCCATCATGACTCTGACTGGCACAATTTTCAGTGTATTATATGAAATAACATTCATCCTTTATAACATTCTTTATAACAAGAAGGATGAAAAAATGAGAAAGAAGAAAATCTGGGGTGTGTAAAAGTGTTAAAAAGTAATTAGTTTAAAAATAGTATAATTGGGATCTAAACTGAGGCAGTTTGGATCCGGAATCTTCCTACAAAAATGCTTTTAAGCTTAAATGAGGCACCAGGTCCCTTTCTGTTTTGTTTCTTTAGCATTCCTAGGCATTCACTAAAGATTTGCTATTGCATTGTACCAACAGCAAGGCTAAAAGGGATTGGGAGAACATTAAAGACACACTGATTTATGGAATCATGGTGGGGCCTGATGTCAGGGTGGAAGTGAAAGGTGCTCCAGTTCAGTGCACTCAAGAACACCTTGATCTCCAACTCAGTGCACTCAAGAACACCTTGGCTTGATGGAACTCCAGATTCCCCAGTTACTAGCTCAGGGGCTATTTCTTTTTTGAAAAATAATTTTCCATCCCAACACCCCCACACCACCGTATCTAGATCACAGGCCATTCTAGAAGATTGAGGGCTCTGTGAAATGGAATCTAGACTCAAAGATTCAAAATGAAGATGACCAAGTCTGGAAGGGTTAAAGGATTGACTTCAGGTCACACATCTGATTGGTACGAGGACTCCAATTCAGGTTTTTTTGATCTCCAGCTCAGTGCACTTTCCCCTAAGTCACACAGTTTCACCTAAGGTGGAGAACTTTAACAAAGAAAATTATATACAATGGGACTTTCCAGAGCCAGTCTATAACTGGGGAGCTACCTCCTTGTGTTCAAGCAAGACATATCCCAGTTTCACTATAGATCAAAAATCTAACTATATCCTTGTGATGTCAGATGCCAGGGACAGCTTTCTTGCAGTAGGTAAGCTCTGCTCTGCCCTAAAAATTCCTCCTCTCCCTGCCAAGATTGCCTATTCCCATGGTCTTCCAGTGGGAGACTCACTCCTGGAAGAGAGGAAGGCATAGTCACTTCCCTGTTGGCTCAATTCTCTAAAAGAAGATGAGAACCCAAAGCATCTTTTCTCCTAATTTCTCCTAAATTCTAGTTCTAGAATCTGGAAAAGCTTAAATGTAGCACAGGAAGTCATTGTGACTGGAACACCTGATGCAAATATCATGACCTGGGAATGTACCTTTAGAACAGGTGGGTATCATCTGCAGCACTCTTACTTGGTGCCGAGCAAGCCAGAGTTCCACTCCTAGCTCTGGAAGACCCTGGCTGATATGCTCATCATCATGTATCATATTCTTTCTTTCCAGAAGGTGCAAACTCAGGATCAGAGACTGGGTCTTATTTATAGGAGTGACTCTTTGCCTCCCGGTATCAGGCCATAATTAAAGGATGTGGCTTAAGAAATACATACCACCTGAACACATGGGTGAATGATGTAGGAAAACACAGGACATGTATGGTCCAATACCACATGAATGAAGTAATTACTGATAATAGACAGGACTAACCATAGGAGGTTTCCAGAGATCAAACTTTAAATTAGACTGAGAATATTATACAGAAGGTGGCTGGGAAGTGTGAGGGGCATAAAGAGAGAGCTAACTCAGGAAGGCCTAGAAAATGATCTGTGGGTGAAAAGAGGCAGACAGGCTACACTTGCAATGAGAGAGGAAAGAAATAATGGAAAAGCAGGTCAGTGAGAACAGAGCCCCATTGTGTTGACAAAATACATGCAAAGAACTCCTATTTTTCCCTGGAAAAGAAAAGTAACAGACCAATGCTCAGGCATGCTTGTGTGTGCATACACACATGGTACAGAACTGGAACATTCAGAGAACTGGAAGATTTGCTGTTTGTCAAGGCAAGTACCCCGTGTAGCTGCACGAAGAAACAAAGATGTCTGTGGCACTGAATGCCTGCAGTCTCCAAGCTTACAAATACACGAAGAGACTCTTCCAATGCTCATGCGCCACACTTAGGGTGTTTTGTGTCCTTCCTTGCACTGAGCCCATGTTCCTATAAGGCCTTTGTAGCAACGAGAGCTGCAAAGGAAGTCACCGTGTCCTGTCCCTGGCAGGACGACTGACTCTTTTGGTGGATCCGTCTTGCAAGGGCAGAAAATTGAGAACTCTGGAGGTTTAGGCTTGCCTTTGCCTTCCAGAGAAATAGTCACATCGCCTAAGAGAATGAAAAAGCTCTTTCATAGCTCAATTTTCTGTTTGTGCAGATGGCAGTGCACATTGGCATCACAGATTTTGAAACAAATTTTTGTCCCATGGACATTGTTTCAAGTTCCCCAAAGCTGTAACAGCTGGGCAGCAGCAAAGTCACTCAAGTTTCTCTGTCCCCAGAAGCAAACTCCTTGTCAAGACAAACTCCAGGAAGCCCGTTTTCCAGAAAGGACAGCAATCTTTCTCCCCTGCTACTTCCAATTGCCTACATTACCTCTCTTTCTTTGTGTATTCACTATTCAATAAATATTTTTTGAGCACCTGTCCTGTGCCAGGCATTGAGGGTCAAGCCTAATGATGTAATGAATCAAGAAAATAGGCAGAAAATACACAAAACAGCTGATATCTATTTAGTGCTTTCTGTGTGCCAGACACTGTTCCAGACACTTTTCCTAAAATGAACTAATTTTTGTCTTATAACAATTCTATGCAGTAGGTTCTATCATTATTCCCATTGTAGAGATGATAAAGCCTTGCCCATAGGTATAGAATCAATGTCTACAATCATGGGGAAAGAAAAGAATAGAACTGGACCTAAACTCAGGCAGTCGAACTCCAAAACCATCTTTTTTTTTTTTTTTTTTAGAGAGAGTGAGAGAGGAGAGAGAAAGAGAGAGAATTTTTTTTAATATTTATTTTTTTTAGTTCTCGGCGGACACAACATCTTTGTTGGTATGTGGTGCTGAGGATCGAACCCGGGCCGCACGCATGCCAGGCGAGCGCGCTACCGCTTGAGCCACATCCCCAGCCCCCAAAACCATCTTAATCCTAGGTGGATAGAAGGGTCAAGAGCTGACGGTTGGAAAGAGAAGCTCAGTATCGGGGAGCACTCAGGAGGTGCTAGTAACCCCCACTTAGAGCTAAGAGAGAAGCTTTGTATTTAAAATTCAAGTCAGACCATATCTACCTACTTCTCAAAATCTTTTAATGGCTCTCAACTGAGTTTATAATAAAATATACACATCTGCCATGACCTACAGATGCTCTGCCCAACCTCGCCTCTCTCAGTCTGGCTGGCCTTGTTCCTCACCATGGCTCTAACAAGCCAAGTCCCTGGCTGAAGTACCTTTGAGATGTCGGTTACTCTCATCCACCCACCTCAACTCCTTATCAGTGTTCAAGTCTCAAGTGCAAGGTCACTTATTTACAAAGGTCTTTTTGTTGCCTAATCTACTTTAGTTCCCTAATAACTAATGACAATAATAATTACAGCAAATATTAAATACTATTAGGTGCCAGACGGTGCTATAAATTTTGATTTACACATAATAACTCCTTTAACTGTTACCACAACCCTTTTGGTAAGTATTGGTGTTATTCCCACCATTACAGATGAAACAGTGAGCCCCAAGCAGAGTTTTCTGTGCTTTCCTTCATTACAATGATCCAAGATACAATCATTCATTTATTCATTCGATACTTGGTAGACTGTAAGCTCTATGAAATCACTGTCTAAATGCATTCCCTTCCTCACTGCATGCTCCACAGTGGTGCCTTATATACAATAAGTATCTTCCACATGTTTTTTGCAGAAATGAATGAATGAACAATAGACACATAGGAAACATACTTTTTTAAATACTTAGGCATTTGATTACTTGGAATTTCATTGCTTGGAATAAAATCAATATGGTTGAAAGGAATAAAATAGATAATTACTGTTAAAAATAGCTGTTATTAGGGTTGCTGATAATCCAGTAGCATTTTTGTTCCCCTGTTGTGACATACTCACCCTTCCTTCCCTTGAGCTGTTATGTGCATGGTTTACAGGCAGAAAGAGCACTGGTTGCAAGAAACACAGATCTGTTTCAATTCTGATGTCATCACTTGCTAACTACACTTTTGAGTAAACCCCCGATACTCCTTTTCTCAAACCAATGATATAGTGACAGTAATATCCACAAAATTAGGGGAGATGATAGATGAAAAGGTCCTAGCAGAGTGCCTGGCACAGCACAGAAATATCATAACTACTAGCTCCTTTTCCTCTCCTGAAATCAGACACAGGCATATTAAGCTTTGATAATGATCTAGTTTGCTATGCTAGTAGGGGCTATCCATTCTAGACCCTAGAAATTTGAAGTCCCCAAATACAATTGGTGGTTAGGAGGTGCAGCGAGAAAGCCTTCATTCTCTAACCCACTGCCTCCACGCGTCCACCAAGCTGGATGATTGCCATGGCCCCAGCTCACTCCGTGGACACAGCCAAAGAGGGGCTAGGAAAAGTCCACAAAACTCTGAGGAGTCACTTTTGGTCCTTGTCAGCAGCTTGTAGCCAGGAGGAAGTCAAGACAATAAACTATGAACCAGTGAGTTCTGTGGCCTGTTCTCTATTTCAAGGGGACAGTCCCTGCTTTGTTTCTCTTCTCTTGGGTGAAAACTGTTCCCTGAAATGCTCCTGGCTTCTGAGAACAGCTCTGGAGGCGACTCCATAATGTGCTGGCCAGCGAGTGATCAGAAGTACGCAAGCAGAATGCACCCTGCCGCCAGGATCCTGCTGTCTCAGGGATGCAGGATGCAGAAAAGGGAACTTAGAGGGTCTTCTTCCTTCCTCCTTTCTCTCCTAGCAAATGTCCATATTGTTCTCCTCCAGACCAGCCCTGACCTGCTCTTAAAGAGAGGAGAAGAGGGTAAGGTGGGTATGAGGGTGTTTTCCCATTCCCCATAGTAACTGGAAAGGGCACGAAATCTTTCCAAAGGAGTCAAACTTCTCTCTGATTCTTCTCCTTCTCCCTGCTGAGTGGCTTGGGTTAAATAACCTATTTCTGTATTGGTGTGTGCCAATCCTGGGTTTGAACTTCAGTACAGTTGTGATGAGCTCTACAGCTGTAATCATGCTACCTTAAAACTGTCCTCCTCTCGGCTTATTTAAAAGAAAGTTCTCAGTCAATGCAGATCTATTTCATCAGAATCCTAAGTAATTTGGCTTTCTTCTTTCCACTCTGCTTTTAAGAGAAACCACCATACTGAGGGTCCTCTTATATTTAGTGTTTCCACCCTGTCTCTTGGGCTTTCTACTATATGTCTTAGAGAATCCTACCTTCAGCTCTAAATCTACTTCTACATCATTGGATTTTTATGGTCGCAGGGGAAAGACTCTTAAACTTCAAAGAAAGAGCGTTTTTTAAAAAATAAATTATTTATTTTATTTTTTAGATTGTACAGTAGTTCCCTCTTAACTGTAAGGGATATATTCCAAGACCTCCTGAAACCACAGATAGTACTGAACCCTTTAAATGCTATGTTTTTTTTAATCCATCCCTCTGATAAAGGTTCATGTATAAATTAGACATAGTAAGGGATTAACAACAACTAATGATACAACAGCTCAATTATTGTATTGAGTAAAATAAGGGTTGCTTGAACACAGTACTATGATACCACAGTGGTCACCTGATAACCAACGTGGCTACAGAGCAACTAACGGGCAGGTGGAGTATACAGCATGGATATGCTAGGCAAGGTGGTGATTCACATCCAGGGCAGGACGGAGCAGGATGGTGCAAGATTTCATCATGTTATTCAGAAGCTCATACAATTACAAAATTTTGAAATTTTAAATGGAATTTTTAGCTTGATATTTACAAATCATGCTTGACCAAGGGTAACCGAAATCATGAAAAGTAAAACACAGATCAAGGGGGACTACTGTATTACCATGGAAGGGAAGTAGACAGGAACCTTCAGAACCATCTCAGCACAGCTTTCTGTTTTGGTTCCCTACTGCTACCAGAAGGCCTGTTCTCTATGGACCACACTCTGAGGGCTTGCCCTGTACTGGGCGCTGTGTGAGGCTGCTTATGGACTGATACCACCAACACTAATGCCGGCAGCTTTCCAAATGCTTGACCTACGTTAGCATGTTTAATCCTCACCGCAAACATGTGAAGCAGGTGCAATATCCAACCCAATCAACCCAATACTGAAGCTGAAGCAAATGAGAAACAAAAATCTGAAGTAATTTGACCCAAAGAAACCCAGTAGGAGAGCTGGACTTTGAAAGAGGCAGCCTGGCTTACTTCTAAGCACTCTACCTAGGATTTCCAATTTAATCCTAACAACAATCCTATGGAACAGAATATTAAAAAGGCCATTTTCCAGATAAGAAAACTGAGTCTCAGGGAAGTAACCTGAGAGATTGATTCAGATTCCCAAATTAGCATTCCATTGAAGTACCTACTTTGTGTCTGGTCCTGTGCTAGAAACTAAGAGGAAAATATCGACATATTTAGTCATTTTGTTTTCTTCCATTTCTTTTAACATGACCACTTTGTGATGAAGTGATATAATAAAGAGGTTACTTCAAGTGCATTGAAAAAAATCACATGTAGTCAAGGTCAGCCAGGGGTGCCAGCGCTGTACACATGCCCTGGGAGCCAGCAGATATTTAGGCAGGCCTGAACAAAGCCAAATATGCACCTAGTTCCTTTACAGTACTTTTGGATTCAGGCATGGCCAGGCATTCATTCAATTGTATTTGCTCATACATTTATTGGGCATTGATAATGTTTTATGTTATACATCAGGGCTACAAAAAAAAGAGGATTAGTATTTGAATTTGGAATGCTGCTCTTGATTTAGAAGAGGAGGAAATTAATAAAATAATTACAACATAATATGACAAGTACAATAGTTAAGATTTTTGAGACCATAATCAAACAATAATTTTGGGTTTGTTGAGGAGACTGAGACAGCAAATGGAATGAGTCCGGAAGGATGAAAAAGGGACTTTCCAATTGGGAAGTAATGTTTTGTAAGCATTTACTATATACCAGGCCTAGAATAAGACTATATATATATTTTTTTTTCCTCCTGACTCTAGAATCTAAGAATTAGAGAACATAACTTGTTCATATGAAACTATGAACAAGTGTAAGAAAATCCCTGATCTGAATATGTGATCATATTTTTGGGGAGAGGCAGTCTAAGGAGAGGGAAGAGTAGGTAAAAAGGCGGGGAGACCAAAGAGCCAGTACTTGCAGGAAGAGTACTCTCAGAAAAGTCCAGCCATCAGTGAGGTGCATGGGGGTATAATAAGGGTCATGAGGTCAGAGAAGGAGTTAGGAGCAAAATTCCAAGGGCCTTTGCATACCTGGCAAGAAATTTGGATCTGATCTTAAAGGCTAAGAATAGCCAAATAAGAAAATAACATAACTATAACTGGGTTTAGAAAAATAGTTCTAGAACCGGAATAGCAGCTGGATTGGAAGGTAGACTATGAACCAAGTTGAAGATGACCGTCATGGTTCAGGTGCAGGATGAGAACGCACTGAACTCCAGCAGAAGCAGTGGAGAAAACACAGAGGAGGGAAGATTAAAGACAAAAAAACCAAACCAAAACAAAACAAAACCAACCACTGGCTGTTATATAGACAATAAGAGAGATAAAAGAGGTGGTTAGTGACGTTGCTCCTGAAAGCCAGGATGCAGGAAAAGGAAGAGTGGTGGAGGGGTGATGGATCCGGGTCTCCAGATGGACCAAAAGGGGTTGCCAAAGGTGTTCAGATGTCTGAGTTTATATGCATGCTTAGTGATGAGCCTGGGACAGCAGGGAGTGGCAGGACAGGGACTGAAGTGAGAGGAGGATTATACAGCCAGTGTGTGGTGGACTCTGACAACCAGACTTTGAGAAATCTGCCGAAGGTGGCTCCCTGACATTGAGCCTGGGAGGTGGAAGCATGCAGGTGTGAGGTGAATTTTTGGCTCTGACTCCTGAGGCTGCCCAGGTAAACAGAGCTGTCAAGAAGATCCAGGAAGAGGCAGCTGTTTTCTGAAGGGCTCTCTGACACGCCTGGGAGCTGCATGATCAGGCTTGAGGCAGGCAGCAGCTGGGGTTTGGGAGGACACAGGCACGTGGACAGCCTCCTGCAGAAGCGCTGCATGAGGCAGCCAGGAGAAGGGAATCTTTCTTCCCAGCCTCCTCCTCCGTTTGCTACACAGCCCCGGTGCCCCAGCACCGTGCTGGCTGCATAAAGAAAGGTTGATTCATAGATGCAGCAGTTTGAGCCACATGGAGGCAGCAGAAAGGACAAATTGTGTGTGTGTGTGTGTGTGTGTGTGTGTGTGTGTGTGTGAGTGTGTGTAGGAAGCTGTTTATTTAGAAAAATATATATCAAACACAACCTTAATCGCAGACAATTGCGATTGGACTAGATAATTTAAGCCACCAAATAAACATCAAGATCGGCTGGGTAGAGCAAAAGGTGAGACTCATTTTTCGAAGTGGGGTACCTCCTGTCATGGTCTTAATTACAGGAGATATTTTGCACACAAAACATCCGGGGAACAATATCTGGGTATCTTCCTGAGCCTACTGTATGTAACCAAAGAGAAAGAAAGGCCGGAACTAAAATGCAAAAGAAAGAAAGAAACTGTTTGGAGATAGGTCTGCTACAGTATAAACTTTTCCCTTTCTCTGGCTTACTGCTATAGCAAAACCTGATGGTTGTCTTTGTAAAAAACGTGTCTGTATCTAGGTCCCTGGCAGTGATTTGCCTCTGGGAGGGCCAGCAATCTATTTAATGACTCCATTGACGTCAATAGCATAACTGAAATACTTACTAACATGCATGATTCCAACTTTCAAGGGGGGGTGGGTGGATGGTGTTTCTCAGCAGTACAAAAAACATGAAGTGGAGTCCGTGCGGAACGAACTCAACTCTTCAGGCAGCTGATGAGAGATTAGATGCTGCAGGTCTCATAGGTTCCATTTAATATGAAAAAATATCCATGTTAAATTTAGAAATTAATTTTAAATGAGTAAAATTAGCTGCCAGTGAACAGGGCATTATTTTTGGCAATGTTTGTTCAAGGGTAACATTTTAACTATTCACACTTTAGCTAACTTGCTAATATTTTTGCCACTGTCCATACTTAATTTTAGACATATATGAAATAATTGCAAATCAATATAAACAGCTCAGTGTTGATGCTCTGGGGGTAAACTTTCACAAGAGGGCTATTTTAGACAAAAGCAATTCTTACAAAACAACCATTTAGGGAATTATTCTAAGAATTACTTGGGACTTTTCTGGTGTACTCGTCCTATCATTTTGTATGCAGGTTGCTTAAACACTCAAGGTGGGTAATTAAGCCACTTATCCCAATAATTCAGGTCACACAGCATTAAAAATGCTGAGGAAAACATAGTTTGATATTTCTACTTTTTCTATTTGTCATTTCCTCCAATCTGTCCTTTATTGTGATTGGACACAGCCTTTGGTAACAAGATTGATTTTATTCCTATTTGCCCCTAAGTGTTGTAATCCTGCCTGACATTTCTTGCTTAATGTAGAAACCAAGCAAAGGTTCCGCTTGTGCTAGGCTTCATTTCCAGTCATCTGACATAGATGAGCTCTCAGGCCATTGTTGGACTCTCAGACAGCCCTGTGCCCCTTTCTCTTTCCAGGCCCTGGAAACTCTGGCAAAGAATAAGAACTGAATCAATCAATGTTTTGACTTTCTGAATTGCTCAGACTCAAAGACAATCCAACTGAGCTCTCATCTACTCCTTGAACAGATCCTGCATCTGGTACCTCCACTCAAACCTCAGAAATACTCATAATCAAGAAAAGATATGGGAAGAACCCACATAGAAAAATAGGCTTTCCAGGAGAAAAACTCTTCTTTCATTTGTCAACTGGTAAAGAGTCATTTCCTCCTTCAGAATAGCCTGGAGATATATATATATATATATATATATATATATATATATATATATATATATATATATATCAGAAGAAATATATTTTCTGAAGCACTGGAAAAAACCTACCGAAACCAGTTTTTTCACTTAGGTCAACCCATTTCAGACTTTACTGGAAAATGCTGTACTACCTCATTTTATCTCTCTGAACACAGTCTTTTCTGGAAATGCATCCTAATTGACTAATGTTAGAAACCACCATAAACCAAGCCTGTAGATACCCAGGCTGAGATAGACTGCACCTGCAGCAGTCTGGGCTGAAGTCCTTAAGACAATTTTCTAGTCATTTGGGTGGTTTGCTGTCTTTTCCGATGAGCCATAGACTTCTGAGTTATTCTTATAATATCTGATCCACAAGTGTTGATGTTCCTACTCAACATGTTTCATGGAAAATTCTAGAACAAAAAAAATAGTATAGAACATCCTACTTTACACATCAGTTTGACTGTTAAAATATTATATATGGTACATTTTATTATAAATCAAGTCACATTCATATGACTCAGTGGTGCTGACTATTAAAAGCAATAGTTCTCCAATCCTTTTATAAAGCAAAGAATCATTTCAAAGGCAGAGATCACTTGGTAATTGTTTTTCTGAGTAAATCCTCACATTAATGACATTCCTACAATCCTTAATAAAATATGTGCAACAGCAAAGGATAGATGGGTGAGAAAAGTGAGATAATGATCACATAACCTCACGTGCACTCATTTTTTAAAAAATTACATGATGTGATTTTTCTCTATTGAAGATAGTTTTGGGGCCTGAAATCCTGTGAATTATTTCAGTTTTCCATTTTGAATACGTATAGGTGACAGAATTCGAGTTCCAGCCTTGTTTTAGAGTTTTCTCTCTTCTGTTTTTTAAAACTTTCTGTTTCAATCCTTGAGCATCACACAGAGAAAGCCTGGATTTCAAGCTTGTGAAAAGGCAAAATGTGAGACAAATGGAGATGCTCATTAGACTCCAGAATTTGCATTTTCTACACCCCCAGGAGGATTTATTGCCTGATTTTCCTCAACCTGGGAGCATATGGCTTCCACACTGCTCTTCTTCCTGGGTTGAAAAATCATTACTCTTCTCAGTTTTCCTCCTCAAGACTTAACTCTTTTATATTGTCTATTTTTTTTTGTACTGGGGATTGAACCCAGGGTACTCTACCACTGAGCCACATCCCCAGCCCTTTTTATTTTTTAGTTTCAGACAGGGTTTTGCCAAGTTGCTGAGGGCCTTGCTAAATTTCCTAGGCTAGCCATGAACTTGCATCCTCTGGCCTCAGCCTTCAGAGAAGCTGAAATGACAGGCATGCGTCACTACACCCAGCTAGATTTAACTCTTTTTATTCAAAACATGCACAGACACACTTAACATGTATGCACAATTATTCAATGCAGCAATTGATTTTAATATGAAAGATAAGCATGACTGAATATTTTTCATAGTCACAGAGATAAAAATACTGGCTCATTATTAAAAATTTAATTTTATGAGCATTTTCCTCCAGTTGAAGTCCCCACATTTTATGTAGTTGTCCTGGTTGATTCAGCATTTATTGCATTTCTACTATGTGAAAATCACTGTCGATACACTGGGAATGATAAAGAGAGGAATATAGCACAGCCTGAACCTTCAGGAGCTTCAGCTCCAATGGACAAGCCATTCCAGCCAGGAGTTACAATGCATCGCAGAATTAAATCAATGCCATGACACAATAAAGGAACGATTATATAAAAAAAAAAATTTAAATGTCTTTTCAAAAAAGAAAAATTTGTGTTGAGCTATGAGAGCTGAGAATTAGCTTGGTTCAACAATGAGAAAAAAAATGTATTTCAAACTGAGAGATTTCCTTTGACTTTTGCGTGAAGGATCAATTTGCAAGAATAAATGTCTCAGTTTTTTGACTTCTGAAAATTAGCTGTTAAAATGAGTTGTACTTCCTTTATTTATATAGAAGATAAAGAGAAGGAGAAGGAGGTAGAGGAGGAAGAGAAGGAGGAAGAGAAGAAGTAGGAGGACATAGAGAAGCTGCCTTTTAAGAAGATTCCACTTTTTCTCTCTCAAACTTGCTTGTGCGCAAGAAAGCAGTTGTCTGAATCAATCACGCTTTGCTAATGAACTACTTTGTTGCTAAATCTGCTTATATTATTGTGGATTTTTTTTAATCTTTTATTTTAGATTTCAATTGAAATACATGAGTACAGTACTAATAAGTGAAAATCTGATCTTATTATCATGAAAAATCATGTTTCAAAGCAGCCACTCTGGTCCTCTATTCTGTTTGCTCTTAGCCATTTATTTTTCATTCCCCTTTAAAGTTTCTATTTAAACACACCTCTTTGTCATATGCTGATAAATATTAAAATAACAGGAAAAATCTGCCTGACTTATTTAAGCTGATAATAAGAACAAAACACGGGATGTGTGTCTCCTCCTTCCTTTTCTGACTGTGGTTAAGAAGATTTTGAAACCCATAATTACGTAATAATTGGTATCACTACATTCTCTTCCCAGTGAAAAGCCAGGATTTTTTGTAGTTTGCCACAAAGACAGACAAAAACAAATTGCCTAAGTGGTATTGTCATTTCTGTGCTCCATTGTTTTAAAGGAATTTAGCAAAAGAGTCTCTAGCTGCCAAGCTGTAGTTACTGTGCCAAAAATCACAAAACAATCTTTCCAACAGCATCTTTGGCTAATGAACTAATTTATAGAACCATAAATGTCACATATTGTCCTAATATCTGTCGATATGTATCACAAGAACAAGGAAACAGTCTAAATATTCAAATTGATCTCAAAAACATCTTAGCAAATTTGCCAAACAGAAATACCAGCAGCCATTACCTGACTGGTCGGCTAGTGAGATGAAATGATAGATGTTTCAAACCCAACTCCTTTCATCTCCAAGTATGCAACACCAGTTATATGATAAAACACTCTATTTTGTTTCTTTTTGTAAAACTTCTAAAGGAAACAGTACATCCAGCACCCTAGGTTTTTGAAGTCCATAGTTAATAGTATTATTTACTTCTAATTATTTCCTATCATGGGGCTCCAGAGTAAACTCATCCTTATTTAATGTCTTTCTCTCACTTTTATTCTTGTCTGCGATCTTTCTTTTGTAAAAATATTTTTAGAAGCGTCTGCCATAAATACTTTGGAAACCCATGAGCCAATGGAATCGCAGCTTTTGTTCCCTTCTTTTAGAAGCTGGGCTTTTGTGATACTTTCGTGATACTTACGGTCATAGTACTCGCATGAGATCAGAACTTCCAGGTAGGGAAGAGCTAAGTCTAAAGGGGAGGGTACAGTGCTGCTAGAAATGGAATCTTGTGAGAGGCAGTGTTAGATGTGAGGTGGTTATGCTTTGAGTTCATCTTAATAGTTTCTTCTGTTGTTTTGCTGAAATTCACTACTACAAGAATAGCGCAGGATCAAGGGGGAAAAACTGCATTTGGACTTAAAAAAAAAGAAAGGTGATCTAATGGTTTGTGTATTGTGTCAATAATTTGTGTTCGACTCATCTGCATGGTATTGCCTTATGGTGGGCCTTCCTCTCACCACTCTCAATACTGCAGGAAAAGCAGATGCACAGTACTGAACGATGAGAGATTAGTTTTTTTTTTTTTTTTTTTTTTTTTTAAGAAAGTAACAAAAAACACCTTGGAGGAACAAAGTTTGAAAATCTCCACGAGAAATGATTTGTGACCTGGAAGAACCTTCGGTTTCACACCTGGAAAAGATGTAGGGATGTAGGTGTAGTGACAGCTATAATTGATGCTAAGAGGAAACCACTAACATATCCTTGGAACCCCTGAGGCCAGTGTGGGCACCTGGGGGGTCACTGAGGTCAGCTCTCCTGGAATTCACTGGAGCCTCAAGGCTTAGGTCAGCCTGCACTCCATCACAGCTCTGATGGCTGCTCCTCTGGTGGGAAAGAGCAGCCCCGTTCCATCCATCACAGTTGGAAAATTTGCCCAAGCATAAAATGGGCAATTTTTTTTTTAAATACTGCTTTTAATTTGGTTTTACTTGGCATGAAGTGAAGTTTTAGTATACCTTTGAAAAAAAAAAATCACCAAGAGACATTCTTCTGAGAGCCATAGCATGCAAACAAATGTTATTCCAAAGGCAGTTCTGAATAAGAGGCACAGTTCTGATTTTGAAACATGGAGATAGCTCTGGTGACATGGCCTACCTTGCAGGTTGACTCTGGAGACAGGAGGCTGACTAGCCGCTGGGGACCTCCTGTGGAGAATGAGAAAAGAAGGGCTGAGTTCGTGTATTAATGCTCCCACCCCGCTGTGATCACTGAGGAGTTTTCCAGGTCATAATGAGCAATCAAGTGACATAATGCTATCTCCGGAAGGCAGGCTCCTGTATCGTGGGTCGATGACTACAATTCTCTCACATCCAGATGGCCTGGAATTTCCCTCTGCACAGCCTCAGGATGTTCTCACTCTTCAGGAAGGAAGTTGTTTACCAGGTCCCTAAGTCAGCCCCTCTGTTTGGTGTTTTGCTGTCCCAGGAGTCTCTCAGAAGAGGAGACATTTGCTCAGGCATCGTTCCAATGTCAGAGTGAATTCTAGTTTCTTTGGGTAGTGCTGTAGAACGTTACAACCAGAGGAACCCTTAGAGAGCAAAAAGTTCAGGCCCTGCAGTTTTTGTATCTCAGGAGACTGGGAACTCAAGAGCTGAAGTCACTTGCTAAAGGTTACCCAGCCACCAGCAACAGTAACCCAGCTTGCTTAACTTAGGGAACTGCTTTTTCATGCAGGAACTGGGGCATCATTCTTCATCCTAGCAAGTTTCCTGATAACAACACTCAAATGAAACAAGCAAACAAACCCATGTTACACTAATAGTGGGTCTTTTTCTCCTTTTTTGTTTCTTTTTCTTATTCCCTAATTTTGCTGGTTTCACCAGCTTCATGCTTTGCAGAACTAATGTCTGCAGACTCTTCTGGATTCCCAGATTCCTGAGAATCTCCCAGTGCTATCAAATTTTAGGGTGCACTAGAATCACCCGACGGGCTTATTAAAACATTCTATGAAACACTACCTCTGGAGTTTCTGATTCAGTTGACCTGGGCTGGATTTGAAAGTTTGCATTTCTAATAGGTTGCCAGGTGCTGCTGTTGGGGTCTGGGGACCCTACCTTCAGAACCACTGGTACTAAGGATTCTCTATCCCTCTAAGGAGCAACAGGATGTTGGCAATGAGCAAGAGAGCGGCACCTTAGGCCAAAAGCTCTCAAACATGGATAAGCATCAGCACATTTGGGGGGGGGGGGTCTCTTGAATCCCTTTCTGTATCCCTGAAAGTCCATTCCAGTATATCTGGGATGATGCCTGGGAATCCATATTTTTACTCCTTTGTGCATTCCCAGGCACAGAGAAGTTTGCCAAAGAAGCCAAATTCTGAACGGTAGAGAAAGACCTACCAAGTTGTTGCCAAAGAAGGCTCTTCCTACTGATTTTCCTACATAATTATTTTTCTAAGTACTCTATCAATCTCTGATCCCTTATGGGTAATCCAGCTTCTACATAGTCATGCACTGTAGCTAGAGTCTGTAGATAGGGTCCATATTCAGGACTAATTTCCTAGCTGAGTGATTCTAGGCAGGTACTTTTTTGTTTGTTTGTTTGGTACTGGGGATTAAACTCAGGGGGACCAGAACACTGAGCCACATCCCCAGCCCTATTTTGTATTTTATTTAGAGACAGGGTCTCACTGAGTTGCTTAGTGCCTTCCCATTGCTGAGGTTGGCTTTGAACTCTCGATCCTTCCGAGCTGTTGAGATTATAGGTGTGTGCCACCACACCTGGCTAGGCAGGTACTTTCAAATCCTTTGTTGCACCAAATTTTCATGTGTGACAAGAGAAGGGAAGTTATCATCCAATGATCATTTTCTCTGTAAGACACTGTACTGCTTCCTTTGGTGGGAATACTATTTCATTTTAAGGATAAGGAAACAAGTTCAGAGAAGTTATTAAAGCACACATAGTTTCCGACCGGCAGGATTTCAAAGCCAAGTCTTTCTGAATCCAAAGTGCAAGCTCTTTCCTTTATACCCTCTGCTGATAACACCTGCGTGAATACTGAGGGCTGTTTTTCAGGAAAACTGAGAGATTAAATTCCAAACCCTTGGCCTGGAGTTCAAAGTCCTTCACTCTCACGCATCAACATACTTTTTCTAGGCTTATCTGAATTCCTCCTGCCTGACATTTCTTCTCAAACCACTGACTATGTGTTCTATGCATCTTGTACTGCTCCTTTGTAGAACTTTAAACTTGTAATTAAAATAGTCCCCAATTAGAGTTCCATAGATGACTCCTTCAAGGTCAACTGCATATGGGTAGGCAATGACTTGTTCACTCCTGGATCCCAGCATGGCATACAGGATGGTATTTCACTTATCAATCCCTCAGCAATACTTGTTGAATTAAATAAGAACTGGATGGATGGATGAATGAATGAATGAATGAATGGATAGATGGGTGGACTTGGAAAGATTTGATTCATGCTTGGCCAATGCCAAACTTGATTACTTTTTTTTCCCTTGAATATGTGTTGTCTGTTTCCTGCTACTGCTCAGGTCATTCCTCTGCCAGGGAAGCATTTCCCACCTTATATATCACCTGCTGTTCAAAGACCAAGCATCTTTCTCAAAGGATACTCTGCTCAACTGAAAATCATTCTTCCTCTAGACTCTAATGTGTCTTTGGAGTCATTTCCCATGTTATGATTCATATAGGTACATATATCTCGACCAATAATCTGTGGCAGAATCCAGTTCTTTATATCCTATGCAAGACCCACCAGCTTCCTGGCAAATAGTTGAACTCCTAAAGCATTGGCAGACTTTTGATTGGATGGACCTTTGGCATAAAAGTGATTTAAGGAACCAAATACTCCATAGGAATGTGTTCCTTTTCACATAACAGTCTTGGTTCTATATATGTCTCACTGTCTCTTGAACACGCATAATCTAATTTATGGCTGTGCCTTTGCATACGTTTTGTTTAGTTGAACATCTTTCTTCTCCTTTTTAAGTAGCTAATTCTTTCATGTGACCTGGGACTGCACTCAGGGCCTACGAGTGGGCCTTGACCAGTGCTATAATATTTCCTGAGTCTACCCCATCATTTCTGTGTTTACAGTGTATTGCATTTACCACTTTTCTATCCGTTTGCCCAACTCATCTGTGAGAAATGTAAGCAAAGACTGAGTGTTATTCATAGTAGTACCTCTAGAATCTAGCATAATATTTGGTATGATGTAGGTATTCAAAGCATATTCACTGGACTAATAATCCATTTTTAATGATTTTATTTTGCATCTATTCCTGAGTTCCAAAGAAGGCTTTGTGAAAGGAAAGAGTAAACTAGGAGATTCTAAATGTTGTCCATCTTTGCTTACAGCACCCAATTCTCTCAATGACTTCTTGGAAATTAAACATATTACATAAACTCCTTCATCTCAGAAGTTGTTTTTTTGAAAATATGACTTTCGTTTAGAGTTGTTAATTCAGATAAGCATCTCTGTGTGTAAGCTTTAGAAAGCCAGGAACCATGGTTATGTGGTTCATCACTTATTCTTGAGATCTGGTGCAAGAAAAAGGTTTAATGATTTTAAATGAATGACTTCTGAAAGCCACATTACTGCTTGGAGGACATAAGAATTCCAGTGAGAAAAATGTGATAAATGCAGGGGGAAATGATATTGTTGGCCTAACTTCCAATGGCCCATAACTTAGGGAAAGATCATAAGAAATTCTCTGCCTGGCTGCTAGAGATGGTGATATGAACAGGGAGGGCCACAACACTTATTTTTTTCCAGCCCTGAATAGTACAATGGAGAGAAAACTGGACTATGAATAAGAAAGCAGGAATTCTAATCCTGGCTCTAGCACCTTCCAACTGAGTAGCCCTCGGCAACTCACATGAACCTTTTACTTTCTTCCGGACTTGGGGAGAGCAGGCAGCAGCTAACATCTACTTCTGATTTACAATGTGCTAGGCCTGTGTGTGAGGTTTTTCATATATTTTTCTGACTTACTCTGAGGAAATCTGGCTAGGTTCTTTCCAGCCCAGAATGCTCAAGATTTTATGATTCTCAGCTAATTTAAATCCCATGCCAAAGTACATAAAGCAATGAAAGGCATATCAGACATACACTTTAAAAAAAATGAGATCATTAATTCTCTCCCAAAGATTATTTATATTTTAATTAGATTATGCTTTGGAAGAATGTTAATAGAAAGATGTTGCATTGATTTCCTGATAGTCACAGGTAACATGCATGATGTTAGTGACAAAGTGGGATGAGGAAGGACACCTTGCTACAGGCTGGTTACTGGTTACTGACTCCTGGACTGTGGGCACTTTCACACAGACATCTGATTACTCCATCAGGAAAAGTCTGAAGCCAGTAAATAGTTTAGGGATGCTTATCTATATTAACAACTCTAAATGAAAGCCATATTTTCAAAATTAACTCCAGGGACAATGGAAATAAGGCTGAATGTGCAGCCAAGAAATACAGGCCCAATCAAGTGTCCCTCTGTGTGATACACCATGGAGATGCAAAGCAATCAGTTCAATGGGAACCTTTCGATTTTCACCCTTTGGGTGGTAAAATTCAGGCAGACAATGGACTACTTTTATGCAGAGCAAAGAGCCAAGAGATAAAAGAAACCTTCACTCTGAGAAGTGCTATTCTATGTGGGAGTTCCTTTTCATATACAAACCACACTAACCAGATGTCTCATACAAACCACTCCAAGGAAATAATTATTGCTTAAGTGTTTCATTCAAGACAGGGAGTGGCACCCTGAACCCAAGTCAAATATCCCAGAAAGCAACTTCTGAAGTCCATGAATCTTATATTCTTGATATATGTGGAGGCTGGGGGTGGGAAATAAGTGTACATCTGAAATGTCTTTCATTGCTCTTAGGATGCTATATCCACTCCTGGCAGATAATATTATCTGCACTTCCTTCTCTTGGATTTTCTCCAGTTGTTTGAGGTTATTGACTATCAAGGAATAGACTGTCGAGAATTCATTAAATGAACCCTCAGTTCTCCAACCTGCCCTTGCCAGGCTGCTCCAACTGTGGTCCAAACCCATCATTCTGGTACACTCCTTTTGTAGCTCGGGCTATACTCCCTTTGGTGAAGCTCTAGTGGGGGTTTTCCCTGTCTTAAGTTTTTGTTGCTTGCTATTGGTTATAATAGCAATTAATAACAGGATCAATTCTGTACAGACATGTTGGTGGATTTGAGAAATATCAGTCAATGCAGCTATCTTATAGCTGAAGATCTATTCTGTTGGGTAGTTGCGGTTTGCTTTGGACCAAATGTGACACAAAGGGCCACCATTTGAGGGGTAGAAACAGGCTGTAAGTCAGGTTTTGTATGGCAATTATGGTCTCAGGATATTTGATTCATAAAAGCTTATATGGCCCCAAACCCACAGGACTATATGAGGACCTGATTGTTAAGAAAGTAATTTAAGCTGACATAATTTATTTGTCAGCAGGGATAGGATGAATGCCCCAGTACTAACTAGGAAAGACCACCTAAACGATGCTAAGGAATCAGGCTGAAATCACTAAGCCCGCCCCTCTTTTTCCTTGGAGCTACACAGTGTAGTGGTTTGGGTATAGTCATGCCAAAGAACCCTTTAAAATGTGTCCTTTTTCATCCTTCCTCTCCATTCCCCCCTATATCATTTTGGCCCTCACATTTCATTTCCTGCAAATACTATCTTAGCTAACGTCTCTGTCTTTGGGCTCTCTGACTGTCATCAGTTCCATCAGTACTTCTTAAAGGTTATTGTTCCAAAGATCTCCAGGGACTTCTTCCCATAACCCAGAGGACTTAGTAGGGGTAGAGAATGGGAAGAGCTCTGCAATGAGAGCCAGAAAGCCAGGTTTCTAGTATGACTGCTGCTCACAAGACGTGTGTGGCCATATGCTTGTCACTTCCTCTCCTGAAGCTTTGTTTCCTAACCCATAGAGAGGAGGTGACAAGGCCTGCCATGAGATTTATTTATGGTGGTTGTCACTGAGATAATGGATACGAAAACACCACAGTGTTACAGTGCTTCTGGATTTAGCAAGAGAAATTGTCTATCATTATAACAGTTTAAATTTGCTGGGCTCGATGGTGCTTTGAATGCTTTACAAATATCAGCTCATTTAATCCTCAAAACAACCCAATTTTACAGATTAGGAAACAGAGATTTAGAGAGAGAAATTAACTTGCACAAATACATAATTTTAAGTTATTCTACAGAAAGCAAAAACAAAATATAGGGATAGAGGAGAAATCACTTCTAGAAAATAATTTTCTAAAAAATTGTGGAAATTTCCTGAATCATTACTTATTCAGAAAATCATATATATGATGACTATTTATGGAAAATTAAACTGTGTGTCAGCATTCTACTAATTCTTGGGAATTCAAAGAAAAATAAATCCAAGTTTCCCTCTAAGAGCTGCACAGTCTAGTGATTGGCCAAGATCCACAAAGGAATGTGCTAGGGTCTTTAGAATATCTTCCAGTCACATGAGGGCCCACTGTGCTATGGAAGAGTAAGGGAAAGCATTCTGATAAGGTGATACTAGAAGGGACACCATATCATATTATCATAAAATAGAGCTAGGACCTGGCCAAGCGGACACCACTAGGAGGAAGGAGACATTTCAGGAAAAGAGAACAAAAGGTCCACAATTAGGATGGAGAAGAGAGCATGCAGGGAACCGCTAGACCACAACTATTGAACCCAATCCCATGTGGCTGGAGACCTGGTCTGGTTATTCACCACTGGATCCCCAGGCACTTCCTATTAGATAGTAAGCCTTGAAAGGGCAGAGAACTTGTCTGTTTTGTTCACTATTATATAATCAGTACTTGCCAAAAAGTGGGTGCTTAGCTAATATTTGTCAGTGCACATGTACATGCATGAATGAATAGTACATACTGAATAAGTCCTTACTGGATGGATTTTGATAAATAAGTAAACAGAGAGTACCACTCCAGAAGAGGCTGGGTCAAGTCTCAAAGTTTCATATACTGGCTGAGTATCTGAGATCTGAAATGCTTGGGAACAGAAGTGTTTCAGGTTTGGGATTTTAGAATATTTGCAAATACGTCATCATATACCTTAGAAATGGGACTCAAGTATAATCACAAAATTTACTTTTTTGTTTATACACACCTTATTATACATGGAACCTGAAGGTAATTTTATACAATATTTTTAGTGCCCGTGTGTTTTCAGTGCAACCCATCGTGACAAGTCTGCTGTGGAACTTTTCACCTTTGGTATCATGTTGACTAGCACTTAGTTTCAAATTTTGGATTTTCAGATTGGGTGTTCAATCTATCCGTACATGACACTAAACATAAACCCAACCAACAATCAGTCAAATTAATTTGATCTGGGCTGTAAGGTACCTTGGGTACTAAGCACTAGCTTCTAAATTTTTTTCTTAATGATGGGAGTGGACCACTGCAATGGTCCACAAATATGCATTTTATTCATTAACCATGCGAGTGCAACCAACAATTCTGATCAAACAGAAAGTTTGCTCTGTTAGAAATCTGGAGAATAGTTTAGAAAACTAGAGTCCAAAGGTGGGAAAGCCTCTGCTCGGGTAGGCACATTCGTCTCACATGGAGGCTTAAAAACAAGTTATAGGACAGTGAACCGAAAAGAAATCACTCAAAATAGGCTACTCTCACTTTTCATAAGCCCACTCTAGGGTGATTTGAATGATCACAAAACAGAGGATGGGTGAATGACTTTACAAAGACCTCAGACAGGATACTCTGTACCTTGAACACTGAAAAATCAAAAGACTTAAGTTTTGGCCCCTCTGTGTCTTTTACCTATGTCATGGTTGCTAACTAGTTGCTGGGCTCCTGAGGGCTTGCATTTATCTTTCAATTAAACAAAAAGGTTGAACATCATGGATTCTATGACCCTCAGAGCCTGAGGATCTATTAAAACATGTAGGAGAGTGAACTGTATAGCACTTACATTAGGCTTATGGATTGAAATGATTTTGGAAGAGAAAGTTACTGTCAGGAATAACAAGTTCAACCCCGTTACCTTACAGATGAGGAGACCAAGGATTGGCAATGTTAATTGAAACAAGCAAGGTCATGTATTTCACTAGGGAAAGAGAAGAATGTAATTCCACTATTAATCATCAAACTGCACCAACCTGCTTTATGTATTATCAAAAAAACACACCCCTCAAAAAAAGGAAAAAAAAAAAACAAGTAACTTGAGCTTGAGCTTTAGGTATCTTTAATTTTAAATTTGAGTCTCTTAATTCATTAACATCTTATTAAAAAGAATAGAATTTTTGGTCATTTTTGGCCAATATGACAAATACAAAATTTTAAAAATTATCCTCGTCTCATTATTTCATTTATTGAACTCCTCTAGTATAGTTAAGGGTTCAAAAATCAATAAAACACAGACTAGATAATTTCTAATGTCTTACCAGTTTCAAAATACTGTAGTGTTCTATCTTATTTTCAAATTTCATTGTGTGTGGAAATACAAATTTCATTGTGTATTTAGTTTGGAGAGCAAATTTCCATGCAATACTTGTTTATTTAGGGGGGTTTTAAAAACTGCTGTTAGGTGGTTTTTGTTTTGTTTTGTTTTGTTTTGTTTTTGCTTTTATGGAAGGGATTCATAACTCCACAGAGTCAGTGCTTACTTGTTGGATGTTCCATGAAGGTTTGTCAGTAGAGTGAAGTTATTTCTCACACTTCGCAAGCTGGCAAGGACCTATAAAGAAAAGGTTTCAAATGGTTAGTGACAAAAGGGGACAGATGCCAGACTCCAAAGCCACATTTAGGAACCACACCCAGGGACAGAGTGAGATTGAGCCAAGACCAGCATAATACGTACCTGGGCAAATGGAGTGACAATCAAGTCATCGCCGTGTCTAAAGAAAAGAGAGAAAAAGAAACATTCAGAAACACACCTCAATTGCAACCATGACACACAAGCTATAATATAACTTGATCAATATTAGCAACACATGTATTCTATAAATACGTCTACCTGGATAGAAGGCAGGATTTGCAATCAGGCAAAAATGGGGATCCCAAGAGATTTTAAGAAAAAAAATAGCACCAAGTTCATGACTCCTAGATTTACGGTGATTTCACATACAAGCATTTACAAGTAAGCTTATATCCTCAGGGTATCATTCCATTAAACAGCAGACCCAGAGTACTGTAATTCAAAGCGACTTGTGGAGTTTGGTTGTTAGAGCCAGGAAATTCAAAGGGAGGGCTGCTCACAGGCACACACAGAGTTGGAAAAAATGGTATAACAGTCTGGATAAAGGTTAACTTTGGATTTCCTGGCTTTTGTTGATTTAAACCACAGCTTTAATGCCATTTAAACACAGATTTCTGTCTGGGAATCCCATTACTTTTTTTTATTTTTAATATAATTTTTTTTTCTTAAAGTACCCAAGGAAAAGCTTTTAGTGGAAGTGAACAGACTGAACCTCCTAAAACCATACCATTGTTACTCATTTGGTCCTGAAGACCTGATTAATGTGTAGCTAGTGTTTTGTAAATCTGTACTTGGGACTAGTCAGAAAAGTGTTTTCAGAAGTGTACCTTCGCTCTCTCTGATGCTTGCTTTAATAAATCCACTTATGCCGACATCCAGCAAGCTCTCTACTGAAGATCTTAGGCCACGTGTCAGCCTGAGCTGCAGTCACAAAATCAGGACAGTTTTTTTGTCACGGTGTGAATCATAACAGCACCGAAACTGGTGACAATGAGCTCCCCTCACAGTCTGTCTCTCCCTTCTCTGGCCTCATGATTGCCATATGCATGCAAATATGGCAGCCTATTCATTAACCATATGAGTGCCTCCAACAATTATTAGGCATGTGCCTCATACCAGCCACTATGTGAGGCCGGGGGTGGGGTGGTGGTGTCCAGATTTGAACAACGCATGCCTCCTCCTTGACTTCTTCTCTGGCTCAGGCTTTTAGCCTGGGCCCTATTTAATACTCTATGTCCCTTTCCATCTTTGTCTTTAGCTACGAGCCTCATTCAATTTAATCTAGCAAACTTCTTATGTGCCCACTTTGTACAATGATAATAAAAAGAATATCAACAAAAGGGAAGCATTCTTTGTGTGACTCACAACAGCAGCACAGAAGATGGTAATGGTGGGCTCCCTTCTGTCTACCCCTCTGTCCTCATGATTGCTACATAAATATGTGTGTGTCAGCTCCTTTATGCACATTATCTCATTTGAATCTTAGAACAAGTCTTTCAGGCAGGTACTGTTTGGTATTCACATGTGATAGGTGATGCCAGCTGCAGAGCAGTTACCCAGTTGCTTAACCAAAAATGTTAATCAGCCAAAGAACTGAGACTGATTCCCACAATCTGTGCTTTAAATCCTATGCTTCCTATTTTACGGTGACACTGCACAGTTGACAAATCAAAATAGGAAAGGCTAAGTCCTGTGTGAGGTGAACTTTGAAGGGCAGTCTTTCAGAGAGGGCTACAGACATTTGTAGAGAAGAAGGTGAGAAGGTCTCCACACCCATATTATGGGCAGCCTGGTGAAAGATTATGGAATTGGTGCTTAATTTGGTAGGAAGAAATAAGCAAGTGAAGTTTCTTAGTGAGATGGGAAGTAAGAAAAGCAAACTGAAAGTGTTTTTGGAGGTCAAATGCTAGGGAGGCCAAGGATAGATCAGAGAGGGGACATACTCAGAAGAGTAGGAGGTATTGCAGATGAGAAGGTATGGGTATGGCCAAGATAGGACAAGACTAGCTCAAGACATTCCAGAGGTCTTGCTAGGACTCGGTATTTAAATGAATAAAGAAATATTGCTTTCAATTTAAAAATAGGTATCTGAGACAACAGTCATGAGTAGGAACAAGTGACGAGGAGTTGGGGCGTTTGGAGGATTCTCTGAGTTTTCAGAGCACATGTGGTATTAAGGCACTTGGCAGAGACATCAAGCAATAAGGCTGAAATGCAGTAATTAGATCTATAAAGTTAGGAGTCTCCTACAATCATAAGGATACTTAAGGCAATAGCAGGGGATGGCTTTCTCTAGGTGGCAGTATATATAGATAAGAAGTCCAGGGAAGAACCTTAGGGCTCTTGCAAAGTAGTTCAAAGGAGAGAGAATAAAGAATTAGAAGAGGAGCAGTTGTGATAGATGTATGATGAACTGTATCAAAAACTGCCCCTTCCTAGTTGTTTTCTTAAGATGAACTTTGAGAGGGGTGAAAAATCTTCCTGCTCATTGAGATTGCTGATGCAAGGTCCGTATTGTTCCTAAGATGTCAAAGTGAGTTGGTCATGAATCAAGCAGATCTCTTATGACTCCTGGATTTCTGGAGTGTAAATATCTGTTGAAAGCAAACAGCACAATCAAATTCATATATTTATGGTACTTAGAGCTGATGTATTGGTAAATGAATTGGGAAGCTACTAAAACTGCATAAAGCAATGATTAAAGAAGATAAACAAACATTAATAGGGAATGTTATCACTGTTGAGTTTTGAAGTTCAGAAGAGCAGAATGTTCCAGAGCAGGAGATGGATTTGATGGATTTGCAGATCCTAAGCATGTTAACCCACAAAGGATTTGAGCTGCAAAAGCCAATGCTGGATGTCACTGAGGGCTACTAGAGAAAATATCAGATAGTTTATAATGAGTATCAGGACAGAAACAAAATAAAATTGTTGAAACAAACAAAATATTCCAGGTTATGAGACTATTTGAACTTTGAAAATCATAATTTAATGTATTACCAATTAAAAGTATACTGGTATGGAAATAACAAAACACTTGATTAGAAACACTAATGCCTTTCTTGATTTTCCAAACAACCAGAAAAAGCCATTGTGCTTAGGAACAAGGCTGGATATTCAGAGCTGTCGCATGAGCAACATCTAGTGAAAAAACCAGCACATTACAATTTTGTAGAATAATTGGAGATGAGAACTATAGTCTTGAGTCTTAGCAGTGGGTTTTGAAATTGACTGCATGTCTTCTCAGAACAATGAAATGTTTCCCCAGAAAGCAAAAAATCCTTCTTCTAACTGCTGTACTCTACACTTTATGGATTAACCTCACCTTCCTCTGATATCTTCTCCTGCAGAACTGTAATTTTAGTCTGCCTTATAGAGATATGTATACCATAGTGGGTAGGAGCAGATTTGGGAGCTAGACAGCAAGCTTTGCTTTACAATTGTGTTATTACTAACTCTAAAACATTAGATAACCTGTGTGCCATCTTCTTCATCTGCAAAATGACAATTAAATGAGTTATTATATATGTACAACTCTTAATAATGGGGATTGTTATATAAAAGCATTTATTTATTTCATCATAGTTATTTTAAGTTAATAGTAGTATCTTTATATTATTTTATTTTAATATTTATTTTATATTTACTTTTGTTAATAGTGGTATCTTTGTAACTATGGTTAAAGAGTTGCATGTCTATCTTCTAAGCTGGTGAGAACTTCTTCAAGATACACCTGCCTGTCCCTGTTGCAATCAAGAGGACGTGAGTTTACAATGTACTTTACAGTTTACAAAGTGCTTTCATAGACATTATTTCGTGTGATCAAAGGAAGCTCCGGATCCCAAGAAATGATGCGACCACTTATCTCTTTGACCAAATTTGAAACTTCCTTCTCCTCATCCCAACAATCAACTATAGACCCCTTTGATCCTAACTTGCAAATGCTTATTAATCATCCACTGGACCTGCTCTGAGAATTATTCTCTATCATATGGATTACCAAAGCAACCTACCACCTGCTCTTTAGGCTTGGTTGCTCTGCAAACCATCCTTCACTGTGCAACCAGAGCTGTCTTCTAAAAGCAAATATCTGATTATACATTTTTTGGCTTAAAAAAGTCTAGTAGTCCCAGTGCTTGTCTATAGCTGAAGACCAGCCTGCAGCAGAGGCCCTTCATGGCAAGGTTCTGGCTTCCTTCTCCAGCCTCTCACACCACATCCCCACCCCGTCAACTTCTCTGCCTCTGTCATGCTAAGCTGTGGTTCTCCACACTGCTCCCCTGCAACTGAAGACTTCATTGGCATGGCCTGTCCTCCTGTACACCCTTTCAGTCAGCCTAACTCTTCTGAAATGTCACCTCAAAGCCTCTGTTCAGCCTGCCAGGCCAAACTTTTCAGTCCTATGCAAATCTCTGTGCCTTTGACCTTACCTAAAAGTACTGAGATCACCTGTTGACTAACAAATCTTTTAGTTCTCTTGAAGGAATTGAAATTGTCTCATTTTTAGTAAGGTGCCTAAGTTTAAGTAAATATTTATTTAAAAAAGAATTGAGCTGTGAGTGGTGGCACACACCTGTAATCCCAGCAGCTCAGGAGGCTGAGGCAGGAGGATTGCAAGTTCAAAAGCCAACCTCAGCGAAAAGCTAGGTGCTAAGAAACTCAGTCTCTAAATAAAATACAAAATAGGGCTGGAGGGGGGATGTGGCTCAGTGGTTGAGTGCCCTGAGTTCAATCCCCTGTAACTGCCCCCCTCCCCCCTAAAAAAAGAAAAAGAATGAATGGGACCTTATAATGATTGGAAAGTTAGGCAGAACAGAGATGTTTAGTCTCATTTGGTATTTATGTGCTCAATATCCACTTGGTTTAGCCACCTGGACTCTTGGGACTCAAGCTTTGATTCCTATTTGGTTTCCCAATGTTCCCCTCTTTAAAATAAGAAAATGATAGTACCTTCCACATTGCAGATGTAGATTTTGAATGAATTAATATATGTAAAGGAATTTAAATAGTAAATAGCATGAGGAACTTGATTAATAAAAATGTGCTTTTACTTACAGATATGAAAACAATTCAATGTCTCAACAGCCATGGTGAGAGAATGGGATGGTTATAGTCTTTAACTTAACTCATAGGAACCACGTTGTACTCTTTGGGTCACCCATCAGCCATCAGGTCTTACGTTTGAAAAACTGTTCTTTGTGCTGTTCCTCTTGGTTTTTCAGTCTCATTTCCCTTGACAACTCTCTAGAAACCACTTAGTTCTCATGTAAATTGCAGCTTGAAAAAACTCCTTGACTTCATAGAGATGTACAAATGGGATGACCAAATGAGAGAAGCCAGGAGCCTCCTTTCCTTAGTTTTGCAGGTGGATAATGAAGACTTCTTGTTGTCTGGGGCAGTTCCTGCCACAATTTTGGGCAATGAATCTGGTTTCGTCAATTTCTAGGACTTTCTGTACCAATTGGGAAATCTGTACCCGGGTATGCAAAGGCAATACATGAGAGATGACAGCAACCCAGCAAATGATCAGAAAACAACAGATTCTTGCCACATCTAGGAAAGCATCTAAGATTTCCTTTTGGAACTCCATGGTGATCTTGTTTGACTTCTCTAGAAAGCCATTTTTATTTTCCATTCACATTTTTATGCTTAATAACTAACCCATTCTCTCTACTTTAAATTTTCTCTTACTCTTCTGAAAGAGTTCAGACAAAAAAAATGCTTAAAAGCTAGTGTCTCCCCTATTATTAGAATTTAATGCAGTGGAATTATGCAAATTTTTCCACTTCGTATAAATTCATCATTGCTCTGCTGGGTTGAGGCACTCCTGAGCAGAGAACATCCTGTAGCCCACACAGTGGCCTTCATTTCAAAACTCTTAGTTTATCATCACCCATTTTCTTCCTGGATCTATTGGGAGAAGATATGGGAAGCTTAGGGACTGCTGCTGTATTTATTGCAGTTCATTCTGAAGAGTAAAAATGGGAAGAAAGAGGTTTACAAGCATTACTCAAGCATTACTTCAGTTTAGATCCAGATGCCTGTGTGGAACGGGATTTTCCAACATAGTGCTGATCAAATGAAATACCAGAAGAACCTGGGTATTATTTAAATTTTGATTTTTTTTTTTTTGGTTATATTCATATGTACAACACCTTACACTAGCAAAACAAAAAAGATTTTATTGTAATGTTGAAATATTTTAAAACAAAATCTTTTGCTATTTTTATTTACAAATAGTTTAATATAACCTGTTATCTGCATAAGGTGGTATTAAGTTGCCAACTCTATTTTCTCAGGAGAGACTATTATTTTGAAACTCTGTCCTTCCAACATTTTTTAAAAGTCCTTTAAAAGTAAGAATGATACAAGATAATTTACATTTGTAAAGCTTACTTGTCTAAATTTAAAGTTGGCATCACTGTGTGGATTCTAGAGTTGGGGGAAACTTTTATTGGTCAGTAAAACTTCAGAAAAGGTAACCCACTAGCAACAGGGATACCAGGTGCAGAGTAACCCAGAACTACATCCTGTTTTCATCAGCTACAGACTGAGTTGGGTTGTGATCTTCAAGGTCTCTCCAAGGGCAAATTTTCTCTAATGTTTGATTTGGAGGAGAGAAACGCCAGAGTTGAGTCTGAAATTTGGATGGAGTCTTCTGTGAACATGAAATGCCTGGAGACTCATCATACTACCTAGCACAAGTTTGGTGAACTATACCTGAGTAATTAATTTAGGGAAAGACTTTTTTCCAAAGCTAGTCTTCTATCTGTAAAATGCCACATGAAGAAGTTTGGATTCTTTGAGCTCACTACATTTCCAATGCTCTCCTATGATGAAGTCTAGAAAGGTCTTTATCAAGGTGGAAGTAAGGATTCCTAGTGTATTCACTGTGAATGGTTACCACCCAAGACATAGTCAGAAAATATGGAGCCTGCATGAAGCATAACCAAATGGCCACCCCTCCTCCAGCCTCAGGTACCTCTATTTTGTACTCACGTTTTCTACCTTTACAGTATAAAGAACATAGACAACAAGAGTTCAAAACTTTTGAATATGACAATTGCTATGGTTTAGTTATGGTTTGAGGGTATCTCCCAAGAGTTCATATTGCTCAAAGTTGGGTCTTGGTATGGTGATGTTGGGAGGTAGTGGAACCTTTCAGAGGTGGGACCTAGTATGAGGTAATTGGGTCATTGCAGGCATTGCTCTTGCAAGGAATTAATGGAGGTCTTGTTGAGTGAGTTCATTCTCATATGATAGCAACTTGTTATAAAGCAAGTCCAGCCTACTCAGTTTGGCCCGTTTTGTATGTGGTTAGTTCCTTTTTTATTTCTCAGACAGGTTGAAATGCAGTCAAGGGGTCAGTGCCATGCTGTTTCAACCCTCCAGCTGCCAGAATTGTGAGCCAAATAAATTTCTTTCATTTATAAAGTACCAAATCACAGGCATTTTGTTACAGCAACAAGAAATGGACTTGATTCTTAGCTACATGGGGGGATATAGTATGAGACATAGTCATGAGATAGGGGCAAGTTTCTGAATCTCTCAGAGTCTCAGTTTCATCATCTACAGAGTGGGGATAATAATGGGACCTACCTGACAGGGTTGCTATGACAAATAACAGAGAATACATGTAAAGGAAACTGGCCCCAGGGTAAATGCTCATTAAATGCCATATTCCTTCTACTCTGTAGAGTAAAATGTGTATGTGTGTGTTCCTTTGATCATTCCTGGTTAGTTGCAATCTCCATGAGAACAAGCAAATTTGGGGGGAATGCTTTTAATTCATCTGTGAGTTCTCCACTGTGTTGTTCAACATTTATCCCCACATTTGTCTCGCACATTACACAGCACATAAGAGAGTTCAGTAAATATTAACTAAAAATGAGCGAAAAAAAATGAATTTTGGTTCACACAATGATTTAAATATTTTAGGGCTGGGGTGCTTCTGTTAAAGTTTTCTAGTAGAAAGAACCAAGGAACATTTTCTTCCCCCTAGCTTTAAAATGCCCTCTGCCCCTTTACAAGAAGGTGAACCTTTTTGGCTTCCTCTCTAATAGAGAAAGAGAACCCCAGTGGAATTTTCCAGGCTGGAGACTTTAGGGAGCTACTGATATTTTTATAACATATGATGTTAAAAGCAATTGTATGTGTGCCCAGAAACCTTTTAAGGCATGGATTTTAGCATCCAATTTTATTTGGTTTCAGAAATTTAATAAGCAGGCAATACAACCCAGTCATTGTTCTTTAAATAAAAATTAGAGATCTACAATTAATAGGAGCAAAACAAAAACATCAGCTGTGCTTTGCGGGGCGGTGACGTGTGCCGTGTCTCACCAAGGAGTCAGGCAACAAGCGGGTATTGTGTTAGGTTCCAGAGAAAGGACAAAGGCACGTATCCGAGTGACGACCTAAATGCCACCAGACAAAGGCCAGTGAAAGAAATGCAGGTGACCAACCACCATTTTTTTTCTTCTCTGTGGGAGCCTCATGCAAACTGCACATGCAGCTGACTACTCAAGTGTGATTTGCGAAATGTGTTAAGGTTCTTATTCCATAAATGATTCAGCAGTTCAGGAAATGAAGTTCAATGAAAAAAAAAATTTTTTTAAGGGTACATAACAGATGTGGACTGAACGCTGTGCCTGAGGTGTTTAAACACCTTTGGAGACCCTAGTTACAAATTCACATGCTGTAAAGCACTGATGTCGTTAAGATGGTCAACCCTGTCACCTCTGGTCATGTTCATTTTTTTTGTGTCCCTTCATCCTCAAGTTAAAGGGCAGCCGATGCTGCCGCTGCTATGACAGGGTGAAGATGAGGTAATGCGAGGCTGGGAGCCAGACAAGAAGAACACTACTCACTGCTCGCTTGGAAGTGATGAGTTTCTTGACATCGCCTTTGGTGACAAGTCATAGTCGCTGTCTGATCGGTACAGAAAGGACTCTCTGCGCTGGCTGTGCCCAGGAAAGGTGGCGTGAAGCACCAGCCCAGAGGAAGAGCTGGCCTGGGGGTCCAGTGGGCTCCGACCTGGGGAAGGGCCATTTTCCACATCAAAGCTTAAAGAGAAAACAGGAAACTCGGGTCACATGAGAGTCACAGAAGAAGACATCCAACATACTTTGAAAACCCACATGTGGCACTACTGGGTGCCAAGCACACTGCATGAAGCTTTATGCTTTATGGAAAATTTTAATTCATAAGATAGCTCTGAGTTAGAATCATTATTATTCCTGTTTTTTTAAATATAGGAAACCAAGTCCCACAGAATTTCATTCATTTACTTAATACCATCTTCATCAATAATGACCATCAGAATCTGAACCCACGAACAAATCCCCATGACCTCTTTCAGCAACATGAACAACTATGACAAATTAAGAATGAGAGTTGGAAAGTAAAATAATTTGTGATAATAAGCAAGTCTGGAGGGGACATCTAGCACAGCTCTAGGTGTCAGACACAGAGCTGTTATGTGAATGAGACTTCCTAGCTGGAAGATTTCTTCCTGCCATAAATAAATATCACAGTCTCATTAAAAATACAATATGCACACTTCCAAATGTTTTGGGAACAAAGTGTTATCATGAAAACATCCACTGTCTGATTAGATGGGAGGCCCAGCCTGAGATGTAATATTCATATGCAAGTTTAACCACAGAAAAGGATTTAATTAATCTGATAACACCAAATTACTCTCCAAGGCTGCAGAGCTTGGTCTCTGGAGAAGATGCCCTCGATGGCTTCCCCAGAGGAGCCCCAGTGCCATTTCTGATCATCTGCTTCTCTCTGGGGAGATGCCCTCAAGTTCAGAATTATTTGAAGACCTCATCAATGATCACACAGACAGGTGTAGCAGAGGTTTTGTCTCTTGTTTTTCTTTCCCCTTCCTGGTATCACCTAGGCACCGTGTCCTTCCTTTATCACCCCATATGCATTTTTTCCTGCACGTACAACCTCCCTCAGCTTCAAATCCACAGCAACACTCCTCTCTAGTACTTCCCTCTAACATGCACGTCTCCCCAGCTAACACTTTGCAGAGAGAGGTATCATGAAGGGGGCTCAGGGCTGGGGTGTTCTTTCTTCCAACTTAGACCACAGTTGGCTTCCTTTGGTTACTCAGTCAGCTGCTATAATTGTTTTATACATTTTTGGTCCTTTTCTTTCATTAATTCAGACAATGCTCCTCTCTTCTGGTGCATTTTACTTACGTTTCTTCAGTTTACAATGTGTTTTCTGATAGACGATTTCATTTAATCCCAACAACTTGGCAAACAATATAATAGGATTCTACTCTACTTTTGAGGTAAACAAGATTTAGGGAGATATAACTATTTGGGTTAAAGTAACAGGCTAGAACAGTAGTTGTCCCCACACCCTTATCCATGGGGGATATGTTCTGAGACCCCCAATGGGTGCCTGAAATAGCAGATGGTACCAATCTCTCTGTGTACTGTTTTCTCCTATAAATGCATACTTATTTATGTATATTAGGCAGAGTAAGAGATTAACAACGGATTATAGAACAACTATAAAAATATACTGTCATAAAAGTATTTAAAAGTTATGAAGTTTTAAAAAATTTCCATGCAACAATTTTGAACTACGGTTGACCACAGTTAGCTGAGACCATGCAAAGTGAAACTGCAGATAAGGCAGTTTCTACTGAAACTTGTAGATGAAGCACCGGAAGACCCACAGTCTTCCAACTAGTCTCCCTACAACCTCAGATGTTCCTTATCACTGCATTCCACAGCAGCCCGCTGGATAATGGAATGCGTTTCCTTTCAGTCTCTGGATTCAAACAGAAATTGTGCTTGGTATGTAAAGAGTCAGCCAGACTAGAAGCAACCTTGGGTGCTATTTTGTACGAACACGGGAGGCAGAAAATTACCCTGAAGTAGTTTTTCTTGAAACAGGAAAAGACATGACAGGATGTAGGGTTATAATGCTTCCCAGAGACCACTCTGAGAAAAGGCTCTGGGGGCAACCCACAAACTCCAGGTGTCTGGTAAGAAGCAGCAAGTGAGAATCTCTGGGCAAAAAAGAAAAGAAAGAGCCAATTCAATATATTTGGGCTTTCAGGATACCACAGATGGATTTTCTCAGCAGGCCAATGGTGTGGAACAGGGCTACCTTTTAAAGATTGCAGGCCAGTCAGCCAGGGCAGGTAATCACCCATGTAGACCAGCTTTCCTGGAGGTAGAGTTACGCTGTGAGCCTCCTACATCACTGCAAGTAAAAAGTACAATGAAACAGACCCCCAAACATCCCCTGGTGAGAACTGCATTAGCTGTTGAATAAAATGAAGAGCTGCTTTGTGGGATAAAGGCTCTTTCATGCATCCCCAATCCTGCAGAACCTGTAGGCCCTAATACTGATCCCTTCTTAAGGTCAAAGAGGACAGGTTCTTAAAAGGTGAAGGTAGGATCACACAAAGCCTGACAGTAGACATGAGCTTTGAAATTTTATGTATAGTCCTGTTGTTATTCATCTGGTATGTATCTGCACAGCTTTTTGGATCTTACAAAAGCAAAATACTTTTTGAACAGTTGACATCCATCAGCCCATCAATATGAGTTGGACTTCGTAGTAGTGATCCAGTAACCACAGACTTGGTGCCTGGAGCAGTGGGGGATCTCTAGCTCCAGTACTATGAGCTAGAGATCCCCTATCAATATGTGTTGGACTTCGTAGTGATCCAGTAACCAAAGACTTGGTGTCTGGAGCAGTGGGGGATCTCTAGCTCTAGTACTATGGCCTATAGCCACTAAATTGGTCAGTGCTCATGTGGTACCAGTCATTAAATGTTATGAATATCACCGCTGTGTACCTGTGCTAAAATCTTAGAAGGGAGGCCAAGTGCGTCTGCCCACCAGTCTTAGAACTTTTTCCATTGAGGGTGCCACAAGGGCTCACTCTGCCTGCTTTTCTGCTGGAGGCATTCCTATTGGGCAAAGTAAGTCCACAAAGCTGGTGCTCCAGGGCGTTCTGTCCCTAGTGCCGGTGTCAGAAAGTTCACCCCTGCCAGGTAAACTGGGACTAGACCCAGGCACCCAAACACTCTTCATGTCATCCCTGTTTGGGCTTGTTTTCTTTCTCCCTTACCCTGCCTAAACTCATAGGGGAGATTGCTGGAATTTAGAGGAAGCCAGGGAAGAATTCTCTGGTGCAAAGAAGCAGTCTTAGTGAGACAAATGGCCTTTCATATTCCCCGGGGCACTGTTTCAAAGCAACCAACACAGATGTACGACTTTGGAACAAACATGAATCACCAACCAGACACCAGCCCCAGTCACAGCAAAATTAGCGGGCAGACATCACAATACTTCCCACAGATCCAGGGAGTGAGGGGGTGTGTTCATGGGGGAGACTGAGGACAGACCTAACGAGCAAAATGAATATACCACACGAACTGTGATGCAATTAGGAAGAAAACTGAATTTTCATGGGAGAAACAAACACATCAAGGGGGCTATTATTTATTTAGGGTCATTTTTTGTCTCTGCTCTAATCAGGACACACATTTCACCCTTAGGTTTCTTTAGATTAAAAAAAAACCATATAAGATTAATTTAAGAATGTTATATAAAACATGAACAAAAGAGAAAAGAATAGCTTCAATAGCTTTGTATTTTTCCATCTGAATATTCTTTTCATCCAGGTTTGAATCTTGATTGCTTTTAATAGGGTTTTATATACTGCAGTTTTCAGAATTATCATTTTCTTTGGGCTACTTAATAGTTCATCCAATATACCTGTACTACATTTTTTTTTCTTTTTACTGTTTTTCTTGCCTCTTTGGTCATAATATTTATGATTCTAAGTATTGTTGCAGTTGATAACTTTGAGCTCTAGCTACTCTAATGTTTCACTAACGTCATACAGAAGTTTCAGGTAGTTTAAGAAAGGGCATCATTCGCAGGTTCTTAAAAGGTGAAGGTAGGATCACACAAAGCCTATTCAAATATCACAGGTTTCTGGATATTTGAGTAGGACATATACCTGCCCAGAAGAAATTGCCTATATCCAACACATGAACTGCAGCAGCAGTAAAAGTGGCCTTTCTGGCTGGGCGTGGTGGCGCACGCCTGTAATCCCAGCTGCTCTGGAGGCTAAGACAGGAAGATCCGAGTTCAAAGCGAGTCTTAGCAAAAGCCAGGTGCTAAGCAACTCAGTGAGACTCTGTCTCTAAATAAAATACATATTGGGGCTGGGTATGTGGCTCAGTGGTTGAGTGCCCCTGAGTTCAATTCCCAGTACCAAAAAAAAAAAAAAAAAAAAAAAAGGCTTTTCTTTTAAGATCAGAGACCCCTCCCTCCCAATCCTGTTTTCTGATCTCCAGGATTCTGTGTGCTGCCTCCCCACTTGCATCTGCCTGCTTCTCCCTGCCGCTGCTGACCTCCTTGCACTGAATCAATGGCTTGTTGTCTAAGACCTTACATTTTAACAACTTCATTCGGCTTTGTATCTAGAGTTCTCAGTTCGTGGGGCATGGTGGCAGATGACACCATATCTAAAAAGTGATGCTCCCTGTAACTGGAGTGCCCTTCCCATTATTGACTCCAATAAGACATCACCATCTAAATTCAGGTCAGGTCACATCTACAGCCAGTTCTCTTTGACACAGATCAATTTAGATACATTCTTCTCACCTAAGCTCCCCAACATTCCTTTATCACAGTATAATGGACCCTTAGTATCTGCAGAATATTGGTTCCAGGATTCCCCATAGATACCAAACTCCACAAATGCAGATGCTTATGTGCCTTATATAAAATGGCATAGTATCTGCTTATAATATGCATACATCCAGGGTATATTTTAAACCACCTTTTGATAGCATAATACATAATGCAATGTAAATGCTATGCAAATAGTTGGTGTACATTATTCTTTAGGGAACAATGATCAAACAAAGTCTATACAATTTCAGTGTAGATATACTTTTAAAACAAATATTTTCCATCTCTGGTCAATTTTAACTACAGAACTTAGGGTGCAGAGGACCAACCAAGGTACTTGTGCTTCTTTGTTTAATTCTCTATTTATATAGGTGCCTCCCAATAGATTGTTATATTCAACAGAGAAATATTACTCATTTTATACCAGGCATCTCTGTCAGAGCCTTGTAAATAAATAGTAGACCTTCAAAAAAAAAAGTCAACTGAATAATTTGGAAAATAATGTAACTTATTCCAAATTTTTTTCTCCTATCACCTTCTTCTTCCTGACTCCCAGCCCTCATCTCAATTCCCATTCAAACAGATTTCTTTGGTCTCCTTTAAATGAGTCTATGGAGATGTGGCTTTAATTTCTTTTATTAGCCTTGTGAGACAATGATCTAAATATAAATTTTTTTAAAAAAATTAAAGCACAGCTGTGTTCTCCCTGAGCAAAACAAACCTGCATAGGACTATCACTAGTTTAGTGTCTGAGATGGTGACATGTTTGCACCAACCCCTGTGCTGGAAAGGCCCTCTGTGCCTGCTTCTGTCTGCCTTGTTCTCCTCTCTGTTTTTTCAGTAAAAGTAGGAACATTCTCCTTCCCCACACCCTCTCTCCTGGTGGTCTGCATCGCCTAGGTATCCCTGCAAAGCCAGCCAGCGCAGGCTCGTGACTGAAAGGAAGGAGCCAGCAGATGGCAGAAGACTGCCACCGCGTCCTCAAACTCCAATCTGAGCAGGTGGGGCAGCACCGCAGTCTTGGAGGGAGAAATAGGACTCCAGCAGCTTCTTCCTAAGCCTGGGAGGAAAAATCAGGGATAAAGAACAGACCCACAAGGTGCACATGAAACCTTTGATTAAACGAGGAGAAGCTTTACCTCCAAGAATTCAAGCTAAGCCAGGTGGTCACAGAAGAGCCTGCAGTGGTCCCCACGGTGGTTGTTTTCTGATCCCCAGCTAGAGCACAAACCCCAATTTTTGTAACAAAGACTCAGGAAGCAACATCCCAGGAATAATTCATTTTTAAACCAGTGCAGATTTTTCTTTTTCAACTCAGCCATTCTCTAGGTGAGTTTCTTTGGCTTAATCTAAAAAAAAAAAAAAAAAAAAAAAAAAAAAAAAAAAAAAAAAAAACCAAAAAAACAAAAAAACAAACAAACAAACAAAAAACAACAAAAAAACAGCCCCACTAAAAAGACTGCAGACTCTACAAAAGAGATTTAAATTCCTAGGTCAACAGAGTGCCTCTCCACCATTCAGGGAGAGAGCTCTGCTGTCTTGAGTTTGCCTTTCTTTCTTGAAAATGACTTGCTAAGTATCTTTTGCATCACTGAATTCTCCCAGCAATTCCATTGGGCTAATTCTCTTTGTCCTGATTCAAAAAGGAGAAGACAAAGATGGAGGCTCCAAAATGCATTTCATTTGAGAAATCCTGAAGTGTGACTTTTTTTCATTACACCCTGAAATCTGTGCCCAGATCCTTTCCTCCACATCCCTTTGATCTCTTCTTGATCTCAGAATCTGCCATGTATTTCTTGGTTTAGTTCTCTCTTGTGGCCTCCTTGAAGCAGGAACTATGCCTTTGTTCATTTCTGTATTCCCATGGCCTAGAGCTGAGTCTCACACCTGAAAGCCCACACAAATACTTGTGGAGTGAATGTGGAGACCTCACAGTTTACATATCTCATATGACAAAAAAAAAAAAAGCCAGGGTCATTTGTATTAAAAATTTTTGGCAGGGAAAGGCCACAGTGGAATTCCTAAATGGAGCCACTAGGATCTGATCTTTGATTCCCCAGAGCCACCTTCCCTGCATATCCTAGGAGGCTTATCCCAGGAGATTTTGCAGATGAAAAAAAACTGTTTTGTCTATAATAAGTTGTTTTTTTGTGGGGTAGATTGTATGTATAGGAGGGGTGTTATAAATGCTGTTTCTTTAATGTCCTATTAGAAAATTTCTATTTCCCTCAATTATGCTTTCAAACTAACATCTTAACATGCTAATCATTTTGATAAAAATAAATAACCATTTGCCCATTTACTTACATACTTACAATGGCCATCACCTCAATATGCTATCTGCTATCTATCAAATGGGAGCTGGATAGGGACATGTATTTTACTTGTGAAGACAATGACCCATTTTTATAAAATTAATGGCTGCAGACAGCAGCCAGTCTTAATTTCTAATGAAGGACTTAACTATGCAAAATCACAGCTAGCATGATGGAGAACCCTTATCTTAACTGAAGGCAGACAGAACTTCTTTGGTCACAGCTACAGCAGAATCTTGCTTTCCTTCTATGACTTTCCTTCCACAGACCAGGAAGGAGAACTCTGATATTCAGCTCATCTGAATTCTAGAAGCAGCTCCCATAACTTTCTTCTCTTCCCAGGGGTTTTGAAAATTACATTCACGGCAAAAATACCAAAATGCTTTTCCACGGAAAGGCTTAACCAGAGGCAGTCTTGGAATGCTGAAGAGCTCTGCACACTGGGGATCTGGCCTCCAGTTCCTGCTGTGGGGAGCCAACTGAAATGAAAGAGACTCACTGTCTCCCCCACCCCCCAAACACACATACCTCAGTCATTGACCACTGAAATGAAGCTGTGAGATAGATATGTAAGATAAGCCATCTTACAGACATTTTGGAGATAGACAAAGATTGGCTCTCAAGTGTGGTTTTTGTGTTAAGGGTAATGATCATGCACTCATTCAATAAATAAGAATAAAACACCAACTCTGAAAAAAGTCACTGTTCTTGGCCTTTGAATAGAGCAACACAAGATAGAAAATGTGGTAAAGGCAAATCAAATAATATAACTTCAGATAAGATAAATGCCATGAAAAAAAAAAAATAAAAACCAACAGTGTGGTAGAGAGACAAGATGGGCAGAAGACTGCCTCTCTAGATTGGGTGGTCAGCGGGTCTGTACAGCCACATGGTTGCCCTACACCAGGAAAACATCCATCTTTCTCAAATGGTGTCATTTGAGTTGAGATCCGGTAGAGGTAGTAATAAATGATATCCTGGGATCATTTCTACACACCCTTTACCCAAAGAATTGAGTCAGATGAGGCTTAGGTTTGAATTTGGTACCAGTTGTGAAATTAGTGATTTAATTTTCTCCATCCCTACCTTCCTTTCTGAGTTATTTGCTCTTTCTCATACAGCTACATCTGTATTGATACTGGTATTTATTCATCTGGACCATAGTACTTGTCCTGCATACTTGTTAATTTGCCCCAAGGACTGTGTTTCCAATAACACAGAACAGCTTTTCCATGTTTTTCACCTCATGACTGTCAGAGTGTAGATGATTAATAAATGCCCAGTCAATAATCAAATGAAAGAATGAATGGCTTGAGGACAAGCAACTTTTACAAACTGCCCAATTTACCCATCATCCACAGCACAGATGTCCATCTCCAACCAGGACTGTGTGGTATGGGGAAACTGAGACACCTCTTGCCCCTGCCCTAATCCATCCCTCCATAAGGAAGAACCAGGGGTTTGCTATTATATAGCACCTACAAAGAGGGGCTGGAATACCTCCCATAGGACACCCAACCCACAGGAGAAGGCCAATGACCACCATGCGTGGCAGCAACCTCTCTCATCCCTTGGTGTTGAGGGTGTGACATACAGAAATACCACAAATATTCCCCATGGCATTCCTTTGGTAGAAAGCTTCACTTTTTCTGAGAACTTTATCTTGCAAGTCATCTAAGTTAACACTTGAGATCCTTTCTTTAGGAGAACCAAAGTAATACAAATGCCTGATTTTTATAATGAGGTTATAAGATAAGGGCCATTTTTAAAATGCTTTACTTTCAATGCTTGAGAGCATATTTTGGTGTAAATGTTTATTAATGTTGTCCTATGTCATACTATTTAATGCACAAGGAAAATAAGACCAAAAGTAAAGAATCCTTTTTCATAAGAACATTATTTTTAAGAAGTTTTTTTTTTTTTAATGCTGTTCTTCTATTTCGGTGTTCAAAAATGTTTTTAGGAATGAGAATGCTATAAATAACTATGCATTTCTCTTTGTTTTCTAAGTGTGGCTGAAATTTCATGGAATCACTCTCAAATTTTCATCTACTAAAATCCCTTAAGAAATGTGACAGCTCCTAATAGTGACAATTACTTTCTATAGGACAGTCTTTCTCAGGAAAGGTAGGGGTCCCTAATGAGAATAATTTTGTGTGGGAATGTGCTTTGTATGAAGAAATTATAAAGGGTTGGGGGGGGGGGTAAAATTTGTTTTGTTTTCCCCACAGTATGCACTGTGGGTACACACATTATCCTACCAACTCAATATTTTTCAGACTATACTTTCCACTTAAAAAAAAAGTTGTCATAAGAGATATCCAAGTATTCCTTAACAAGATATAAATATTCCAATTTATAAGTTAAGTAGCCTTACCAATGACAAAATCTATTAATTAAATAAAACATTTATTGAATGCCAATTTCCAGTAGCTCATAGGCAATTGGGCAGATGAGAGCAATCTGGGAAAACTAGATGTTTTTCAACCAATGATGGGTTCAAAAATTGCTGCTTTCCTTTATAAATTCTCACATACCATGGAGAAATCAGTTTTAGAAACAAGTTTGAAACCAGTGCCTAAAATATTGGAGATCAACGGTCAGTTGGCCTCTGGTTGGCATCTTTTACATGCCAGTGATGGGGCCATGTTAATACCATGAGATGGTGAGTTTCATTATTGCATTGATTTAATTCTTTAGGAATGTATTTTAGCTGTCCTCCCTGCTAGTTCCCCTTTCTTTCTCTCCTCTACTGACTCACCCTGATTATCCCTCATTGTGTAAATGCAGTGACCACCTACTCAGTTCTATAAAAGAGAATCATCAATAATTTTACTTTTGTCCTTACCCCCTTTGCCTTTCAGTTGCTTGACATGTGCTGTCCATCTAACACCCAAACTATACCCTTCTCTCCATCCTGCCTACCACTGTTTCAAAGCATTAAAACCTTCATCTGGCCTAGAGTCCCTGGCTATGGATTTCCCTGTTTCCCCTCCCCTCCCCCACTCTTCCCCATGGAACAGCAAGACCAGGCTTCGAACCCAAAAATAAAATTCTGATATTGTCCTGAGAATAAAATCCAAACAAATTCTCTTCCACAGATTGCAAATGCCCCCATCATCCAGCCCTGCCACCTCTGAACCTCCTCTTACTCCACACTGCTCTCTGCTCAGAATGTCAGCCTCAGGGACTTATTTTCTGTTTCAGAAATGTCCAAATCATTTCCCTTTTTGGCAATGGCATGCCTGTGTTTCATTTACTGGTATATCTTCTCTGCTTCTAACAGAACCTGGCTCATAAAAAGTGCTGAATAAGTATTTGTTGAAAGAATGAATAAATAGTGATCTCTCTGCTTGGTCTCTATATGGTTGCCTTTTGGTCTCTATGTGGTGCCTTATCCTCATTCTTTTAGCCTTGGATTAAGTCACCAACTAGAAACTTTCTTCTCCAACACATTATTTAAGTAGGTCTTCTTTTCTTCAGTGCCTATTCCAGCTTTTGAGCACATTTATTTGTCTTTTTAAAAAATTGTCTTCCACTCTTATAAGACTCTATGCCCCATGTGGCCATCTGTTGTGTTTTCCAATGCATTAACCATAGTGCCTGGCACTTGCCTGGGAACGAATGTCTTCTCAGTGCATTAATGAATGGATCATTGACTGTGTGAGAATATAAACACCAGCAATCACCTCTGTGATTCACAACAGACCCAGCTTATTCTTATTTTTCAAAAGTAGTTTTTCATTTGGAGAGGGGATAATTTATTTCCTAACATTTGTCCAGCTCTAACATCAAACCTCAGAAACTCGAATTTAAAATATCAGTTGGGTTGGGCATAGTGGTGCATACCTGTTATTCCAGCAACTCTAGAGGCCAAAGCAGGAGGATCCAAGTTTGAGGCCAGCCTCAGCAACTTAGCAAGACCCTCAGCAATTTAAAGAGACCCCATCTCAAGATAAAAATAAAAAGGGCTGGGGATAAACCTCAGTGGTATAGCTCCCCTGAGTTCAATCCCCAGTACAAAAAAAAAATTAGTTGGTGTACAATCTTGTCACAGATTTAAAACATATTTTTTTTGTGTGTGTGTGTGTGCATGTATGTGTGTTATAACTCTGGGCTGATTTCAGGAAATGAGACTGGTTTTCAGATCAGATCAAATTTCAAGTCATTGGCCTTTCTGATTGAGCTTCAAGGTGGTGGTGTTCTACATCAAGGATATATTCCCAGTCCTAGGTTTGCAAAATGTCATTACTTAACATTTTAAGAACTTTGTATTCAAAAAAATAATTTATATTCTCTTGAGAATGAATAAGCTCTATAACTCATTTTTGTTTGAGGTGGAAGGGCGTGGATGGAGTGGTAATAAACTCAAATAATAATCATAAAATTGGAAATCAATGCCTCAGCCTCCGGTCTACATAGCACTTAATAGTGTTTACGTCAGTTAACATCTGGCCTCCAAATGTTATCAGTCTTGAACACTGCACCTGCAGACAGCCTGGCATTTGGATCTTAAATATGTTCTTCTGGGAAGAAGGGCGAGTGAGAGAAGGGGGAGAAGAGAAAGAGGTGGAAAAATGAGATCCCAGAATCTTTACTCCTTTACTTGGGCAGTGAAGCATAGAAAAGCTACAATTTTTTTTTTTTTTTTTTTGCTTAAAGGTATTGAGCACATACAATGTGCCAGACCCAGGGCTAGGATTTGGAAAACACCACCTCATTTCATTGCTGTCATCACTTTGGGAGGGAGGAAAGAATTTGTTTTTATGAATATGAAAGCTGAAGGTCAAAGGGTTTGAATAACTTGCTGACAGTCACTCATCTATTCAGTGGTAGAGCCTGATTCAAACCCAGTTTGAGCAGATCCATTAACAAACTGATCACCTGTAAACATCTCTTCTGTCTTCTTGTTACTACAGAGAAGTGAACACAGTTTTATTTGAAGCCAGTCCCTCTGCTCTGATAGCCGCTCTTTCTCTCTCACACAGACTGTGCTCCGATGGCAAGTTTGCTCCCTCCTGCCTCCACATTTTCCATTTTGCACGTCAGCAAACAATCACACTAGAAAGATTTATACCTAAAACAAGCCAACCCACAAACAAAACCATAACCACTCAAAATGTGTCCATCAAACACATAAATGTCAGAAAGATTCATCACCGGCAAAACCCAAGGGCAAGAAAAGTTAAAGGAAACCCTTCAGGCAGAAGAAAAGTGATACCAAATACACAAGGGAATTAAGTTTCCCTCCATATTATTAAAATCTCTTTAAAAGATAATTGATTGAGAAGTAAAAATATTAATGATGTATTGTGAGATTAAGAACATATGTAGAAATAAATCATATGACTATAAGAGCAGAAAAGACAAGGAGGGAGAAACGGAAGTATATTGTGGGAAGATTCTTACATGATATGTGAAATATTATATTGCTTGAAGGTCGATTGCAACAAAATAAGATTTACACTAAAAATCCCAAATTAACCATTAAAGCAAAATCTGAAGGGTTATATTTAATAAACTAACAAAGAAAGAAAATGGTAGCACAAAACATTTTTGAGTGTGAAATTCAATTAATTAAACTTTTCAAGCTGTTAAATTGAATTAAATTTGGCCTGAGTATGCCTCCTTACTTTGAATCTTTATGTAACGAACTATGGTCCATTTCAGTACTAAACAATCTGAAAGGGTAACTTAGGAATATACTTTTATAACAGATAGCAGAATCTTAACCAATCACAACAGCTGAAACTCATTATCATGGACTATCAAATGATCAGGCCATGTTCAAACAAGGCAAATGCCAACCTATAACCAATCAGGCTGTTTCTGCATCTAACTTCCATTTTTCTGAACAAAAGTACTGCCTGCACACATTATGGAGTGAAGCACTCTGAATTTTGTTTGGTTTTGAGGGTTGTCCCATATGCAAACAAATCAATCTATCTTTCTTTCTTTCTTTCTTTCTTTCTTTCTTTCTTTCTTTCTTTCTTTCTTTCTTCCTTCCTTCCTTCCTTCCTTCCTTTCTTTCTTTCTTTCTTTCTTGGTACATTTTAGTTATATATGACAGTAAAATCCATTTTGACATAATTATATCAGAATAGAATAAATGTAGATCTGAATTAGAACAAACAATTCTTTCAATAATTAAACTGTATTAATAAGTTTAGAGTTTTTTTTAACAGAAAAGATAATATAAATTTTAAAAAAGACCATATGGAGGATTTAAATCTGACCATGACAATAAATCTCTTTATATAAATGGTTTAAACAAGACAATTAAAAGATGGACATTTTCAAGATGGATAAAGATAGTATGACCTGACCATAATGTTGCTTATAATAGGACACTTTAAACACAAAGATGCAAAGAATTATAAGGAAAGGAATGGGAAAGATATATCAGAATGATACTAATCAAGAGAAATTGAGAATGGCAATATTTACAAAGACAAGTAGATTTCAGAGCTAAAAATATTGCCAGGTATAAAAAGATTACTTCAGTATGATAAAGGAATTAACTCATGAAGCAGATATACCATTCCTCATTTTTATGCACCTAAAACATAATTTCAAAGTATAGAAGGTAAAAACTGAAAGGGGAAATTGAGAGTTCAAAGGGGAAATAAGAAAATACATAAGCATAGTCTCATTAATAAATAAATAGAAAGTCAGTAAACTTATAGAAGACTCCAACATTGTGATCAATTTGACATAACACCTAAGAGAAGGTGAATACAGAGTCTCTTCAGGTGTTCATGGAACGTTACTATGATAGGTGATGTATTCTAGAGTATAAAACAAGTTTGAATACATGTACAAAAATCCAAGTTTTACCAAGATTGTTCTCTAATTAGAGTAAAATTAAATTAGAAATCAACAACAGAAAGGTCTCTGGTAAAGACCCATGTATCCAGAAAACTAAACATATTTTTAAAAACTCATGGGTCAAGACAAAAATCAAAAAGGAAGTTAACAATATTCTGAATTGAATGAAAATGAAAATGTTATATATTAAAATTTGTGAGATGTAGCTAAAGCAGTATACACAGAGATATCTATAGCACTAAATGCCTTTATTAGAAAATAATTTAATAATTGACTTCAAAATCACCTTTAAGAAATTAGGGAATTAAACAAAATGAATCCCTAATAAGCCAAAGGGGTGAAAAATAAAATCAAAAGTGGAAATAAAAGAGAACAATGAAGCAAAACAGGTTCTTTGATCCATAAAACTCAGAAACCTCTACTTGGATTTGCAAAAATAAATAAATAAAAGGATACAAATTACCAATATCAGAAATGAGAAGGGAGATAACAGAATAGACTCTAAAGAATTTATGAAGATAGTAAGGAAACCTCTATAGGCCAGTAAATTTGACAAATTTTATGAAAAGGTTAAATTTTGTGAAAAGACACAAACCTTCAAAGTTCACTCAAGAAGAAAGAGATAATATGAATAGATTCCTATATATTGTAGAAGTTGAATTTCAAAGTTTAAAACATTCCCATACAGAAAACCACATGCAAACATTTAATGAACTTTATACTGGTTCTCCCAAACTTTCAAAGCACTAAGGAGAAGAATACTTCACAACTGATTGCATTAGGTCAAGATTTCTTTGATACCAAAAATCAGAGAAAGATAACCTCAAAAAAGAACTTCAGATAATATCCTCATAACACAGGTGGGAAATTTCTTAGCAAAACTGTAGTAAATGAAATCCAGTAATATATGAAGAAAATTACACATTTTGATCAAGTAGAGCATATTTAAGGAATACAAGGGTATTATAAGACTTAAAAAATCAAGAAATGTAATTCACCACATTAAAGACTGAAAACCAACCAACCAACCAACAGATAGACAAATATGATCATCTCAGTAGATGTAGTAAAAATACTGAACATAGTCTAACACCTGTTTCTGATGAGAACTTACAGAAAACTAATAGAAGAGCAGTTCCTCTACTAGGTTCATGGCATCTATGAAAAACCGTAAATTAACATCATAGTTCAGTGAAATAATGAATTATTTTCCCCTAAAATAGTGTGAGAATGTTGTGTCCTTAAAATCTTAGCCAACATCTCACTGAAGATTCTAATCAGTGATGTGAGGCAAAACAAAGATGCAAAAGCATCCATATGAGAAAGGCAAAAGTTAAATTGCCTTTACGAATAGATGTTATGATTGGCTATATAGAATATTCCTTGCAGCTTTGTTATAATGAAAAGCAGGATATAATGCAAATGTATCAGGTGAATGGATGAACAAATTGTGATGTATCTGATAACAGAATACCCTTCAGCAACAAGAAAGAAGGAACGGTTAATACCTGCACTGACATGGATGACTCCTAAACTAATTATGCTGAAAGAAAGCAGGCAGATTAAAAAGAGCTGCTTCATTTATATGAAATTTATATAAAATCCTGGAAAATAAAACTAATATTTAGTGACAGAAAGCAGACCAATTTCCTGGGTGTAAGCAAGAAGGTAGAAGGAAGAGGTGGCAGGGGTTACAAAGTGCCACTTTGGAGTTGGATGAATATATTATTATCTTGAATATAATGATAATTTCAGGAGATTATATATGTCCAACATGTGTACTTTAAAAAGTGCATCTTTTGCATGTCATTTATACATCATTAAAGATATTTTTAAAGAAAGCATATGATTACCCCTATGCGACTGACTTTCCATGCTCACTTTTGGGTACCTTTTTAAATACAAAGCTCTTCCAGTTGTCATTCAAGAGGTAAGAAATATTGGTGAGGGTATAAAGCAGATAGGATCCTTGTACATTATTGATGGGAATGTAGATTGCTACCATCATTATGAAAAACAGTTTGGGAGTACCTAAAGAAATTAAAAATAGAACTACTGGGGGGCTTGAGCCATAGCTCAGTTGGTAGAGTGCTTGCCTCGAACAAACAAGGCCCCGGGTTCAATTTCCTAGTACCACCAAAAAAAAAAAAAAAAGCAAGAAAAATAGAACTGCTATATGACCTGGTAATCCCTCTTAAGTATATACCCAAAGGAGAGAAAATCACTACCTTCCTTAAAAAGTCTGCATTCCCATGTTTGTGGCAGCATTGTTCATGATCACCAAGAAATGAAAACAACTTAATCTTCATCTCTCTCAAATGTTGGGGATATCTGGCCCAAGTTATCCTTTTCATGAAAGAGTGAGAATCTGCCATTTGCTATAACATGGGTTGAACTGGAGGACTTTATGGTAAATGAAACCTAAATAAGACACAGAAAGAAAAATACTGCATGATATATAATAATATAATACCTGATCTCATTCATGTTTAGAATATATATTTTAACTATGAGGATATATACATTCTCTAAACATGTGCAAATAAGTGCAAATAAGGATGGGCTTCAGGGAGAGGAACTGGGGAGATATAGGTCAAAGAATATAAAATAAGCAGATATGTAGGATGAACAAGTCTAGAGATCTAAAGTACAATGTGAAGAATAAAGTTATATTTTCACCATAAAAGGAATTTTCGTTAAATAAGTAGGTTTTAGTTGCTTGCCACCAAATTAATAGAAATGTTGATTTGCTTTACAATAGGAATCATTTTACTATCACATATATCTGATAACATCATGCGTAAAGCCCAAACAGACACAGTAAAATTCACTCCAAAATATAAAATACAAACATTCAAACTCTGCAAAACAGCAATAAGTGTTAAATGCAATGGCTCTAAAATACACTCTAGAATTTTTTAAAAAGTTGCTTTTCTTGTCTTCATTTCCTTGATACCTATCTTGTTCTTGACACACTACAATCAGAAGTCCCTCTGATCAAGGTTACCAGTGTCCTACATTTGTGTTCCAACCAATGGTCAATGCTCAGTCTTCATCTCTTTCAAATGTTGGGGATATCTGGCCCAAGTTATCCTTTTCTTTATTTGGCTTTCAAGATATTACCTTCTCCTAGTTTTCTTCCTATTTCTTTGACTCTCCTAGGTTTTTTAATCTTTCCTCAACTGTGAAATTTGGAGAGTCCCTGGGCTCAGCTCTCTTTTGTGTATGCTCATTTCTGAGGTGATTTTGATCATCTGTTCACCAATGACTCCCAAGTGTGATTAAAACAGTGAGAAGTGTGGGTCGATCCAGCTGGACAGACAAAGCCAACATGCTGAAGCTCCAACAACGGCAAAGACAGTTCAAAGGATAAAACTTAGAAAGTGTGGTGCGGATGCCAGGTGCTGCCTGAGAGGCACCCATGCATTGTTCCCAGGGTATTCCAGGCACTGTCTGCAGGGCTCTTGTGCATCACTGTCCTCAGCTCTGGTGGAATCTTATGTAAAATGCATCCAGTTTCCATAAAACTACTTAGCATTGATTTTGCATCTGAAGAGTTTCAGAAACATCAACATTCCAAAAATAAATGGCATTGTGATTCTATTAGAGCTCAAGCAAAGTCTCCAGGTTTTGCCATTATTTGCCATTATTTTTAGAAATTAAATCTTCCTGTAATTTAAACCAAATGCCTCTGAGCAGGTCATAGCTTGCCCTTAGTCAGGCTGGGCAGTTCCCCAAATGTTAAAGTAAGGAGGAACCAGGTAGGTCTGAAGGACAGCCTCACCATTACAGTGTTCTTGGAGAGCTATGACAATCCCTTACCTGGCACTTGGCCCTTGTGTGCAGTATGAAAAGCTTAAATCACTATGACAGGCTTCAGTTTTTCTTTCCAAAGCAATATTCATAAGAGGGATATGGGAGCAGATTTTTGAAGTGGACAGAGAGGTTCTTCCTCTTGGACCCATGTGAATTTGTTTTCCTCTTCAGTTATCAATTGCTATTGAGATTTCTATTTTGCAAAGGGCATTGTTACTTTGCAAATCCATCTTTTTCATAACAGAAGCAGTGACTACCTCACAAGCTAAGGACTTGAGAACACACCTTTGCAAAGCATTCCTTTCAATTGCTTCCCTTACAAGCTTGTCCTTTGTCTCACTCACAGTTCAAGGAGTCCTTTTCATTGTTGATTTATTCAATAGAGTCATCCCTGAATACTTCTTGGTTCTATCAATAATTCCACTTCCTTGTTTTATCTTTTCACAACCAATCCTACCAACATGGGTTTCCTCTTTAATACTCAATTACCTTAACTTACTGGTAAATCACGCAGGTTAACCAAAACACCACTTTCAGTAATCAAAAGAACAGAGGGCTCTTCACACAGTATTTCTGACCCACATATCTCTGACTCACAGATGAATGTACTGTTTTCTCTGCGGCCTCAATAATGTGACATTACTTGGACAAATAAAAGCCACCACCTTAAGCAGTCTAGATGCATTTATTATTTGTTGCTTCTCAGTTTTATTAGTGAGTCATTTAACTTCTTCAGCATTCTTCCATGTTGTTTTAAGATTCTGTTCTGAAGTATGATTCTAGCATACTCTAGACAAGGAAGCCATAATACTCATTCCATCTTCCATGCTGGTTTTATAATCCAGAAATAATTTTAACATAGTATTGGGAGATGCTCAATGTAATTTCTTACTTAATGTAAGTAGCAGTGACTTCTATTCTTACCAGGAAAATTGAACGGGTAGATAACTGATTTTCTATTTTTGTCTGTTTGTTTAAAGGCTAGCAATTCTTCTGATGCACAAGCTCTAAGTCCCATTGCTATCTGGGAAAAATGACCATAACAGAAAAAGAATCAAAACTCTTAAATTTCCCTTAGTAATTCCTGAAGTAGGACTATCTTGTTTGCTTGGTTCTAAAGACAATTCTCAAAAGAAAATTTGAAGTTGGAGCACAGAACACAAAGTGCCATTTAACTCTCCTGTATTGAAACCTCTCATTTATCACCACTGTTGACAAAAGAAAGTTCAAATGCCTTTGCCTGGCAGTCAAGGTTAGAATGGTAGGATGTGGTCTTGACCTTCTAAACTTCTATGCTGCCATTATTTACCTACACTTTAACCAAGTGGAGTTATGGATTCTTCCAGAGCTATGTCGACTCACTTTTGTCTATGTTCTTCACTTTACTAGACTTTCTGTCCTTCTAGAACATCTTTCCTGGCATTGCACAAATCAAAACCCAAATGCAAGCCAGGGTCTTGGGTGGCAAGTGGAAAGCCATGAATTAGGGAATATTCAGCAACTCTAAGTGGGAGTGAATACTTAGAAACTTCTAGGATTTCCTTAGTTCTTAAAACCATTAAAAATATGCAGTTACCTAGCACATCCTATAGATAGTAGATTATAACTGTCTTGGCGAATATATATTTAGAAGTAATTTAATGTAATGAGTCAGGCAAAAGCTTTGCATTGAGGAAGATCTGGGTTTTTTTTTTTTTTTTTTTTTTAATGGAAGTCCAGCCACTTGCTCACTAAGAGGACTTGGATGAGACATAGTCTAGTCATATATAAAATAGTAATGAGAGATTAAGCTAAAAGATTGTTATGAGGACTAAATTAAACAAAATGTGTAAGGATTTAGATGGTCAGCTCTTCAGTTTTCCAGCCATGCCCGCACTGGACAAATGTGATAGAAAAGAAATGACAGTATGGTTTATTTAGACAGAAGGCCTGAGAGTTTTGCTCTTACATCTCCACTCTCTGAAATGTAATGTCCCAAGACCTGTAGATACCACACAGTGGACCCTAAAGTTCTCATGTGGCCAGGGAAGCTGCTGAGGGGGGGAATTCAGCAGAAGTGAGAGGCCTAAGTCATGAAGGAGTGGTGGCCATCCTGTAATGTAGGCTCCAGGGAGGATGGCCCAAAGCCAGGAGACTGGGTAGACTTTTGGAAACTCAGTGATTCAGGAGCAATGAGATGTCTGCCCCATAGGCTCACAAGATCATTGACTTCTACTGTCCCTTGAAGCCAGGAGTGTCCTAGTGACATAGCTCTGGCTAATGAGATAAAGGCAGAAGTCTCTGGGGGAAGAGACTCTCCAACCATTAAGAAAGTACATATGAATTGTCATTTCCATAGGTTAATATATGGTTGAAAATCAGCCATATCAGATAGTTCAACCTACAGAAAACAAACCTGACTAGCTAGGATATAATTCCTTCCTGTTGGTTCTGTGTCCTCCTCTTTTTTCTGCCTTTGATAGGGAATTGATGCATAGGCAATCAGTAGCATCATTATGGCTTTGAGGTAAGCACCAGGATGGTGGAAAAAAGATTAAATGATTTTGAAATTTTGGTGGTACCACAGCGTGATGTATGGCCTTAGACTAACCACTGAAATTTTCATTGCATAAGACAAAAATACAGCCCTACTTCTTTAGACACTGCAGTAGAGTAGCTTATATTGCAGTTGGAAAGAATCCTAATTGATGCCAAGGTGCTGAGTCCATGGGAAGAGGATAAGTGGACCTTCACTGGATGGAAAAACTGGCTTTGGGGAGTACAGTAGCTCTCAGAATGAGCAAACCCATTTGAATAGAAACAACCCTGATGCTGCCTTGGAGGGAACAGGGTATATTAAAAAGGAAGGAATGGGAGGGAAAGAGGAGGGAAGGGAGAAGAGGGGAGGAGTACAGGGATAGCTTCGATCTTAAAGGGTGATCAGGCTCCCAAAGCAAGACATCAGGGAGGATATTGGGATATTTGAGTGTCGGGCTGAGGAAACAGCAAAGTGCACAGGCAAACATACATCTGGGAGTTGAAATAATAGCAAGCAGGCCACTCTGCCTGCAGCAGAGTGAGTATGGGGGAGAGTAGCAAGAGATAATGGCAGGGGTAACGCAAAGCCATTTTATATGAAGTTCCATAAAGCATCTGTGAGAAAGACAGGGACCAACACGGACTACAAGGCGTTATACCTGAGCAATTGGAAGACCCTAGATGGTATCACCTGAGATAAAGAAGACAGCAGAAGAAGAAGGTTTGAATTTGGGGGCAAGGGTCAAATCATATTTAGTTTGAGATGATAGATATCAAAGAAGAGATGCCAAGGATGGAGCTGACTATAAAAATCTGGATTTCCGTGGAGATACACATATTTAGATTCATTGGAATGTCTCCTAGATGAATGTTGCGGGTAGTCTGTGCAGGTATGCACATTCTGAAATGTGAAACGTAAATTGTGTTGGCATGAATCTGTTTCCAGTCTCCTACAGACCGATTTAGTGAAAGTGGTGATGTGACGTGTTTGGGAGGATTAGGTCAACCTATGTACACAAAGGGAATATTTCAGAGGAGATGTTCAATAAATAATACCTAATAAATATTGTGCGCTTTTATCTTTCCAGGCATTTTGTTAAGTACTTTGCATAAATTAAACGATTTAATCTTCATCATCAACCTAACAAGGCACATAATATTTAACATTGTTATATACATAAGAATTCTGAGGTCTAGACAACACAAGGATTTTGCCCAAGGTCACAGATCTGATAAACAGAAGAACTTCAATTCAAAGATCTTTTGTACTTTTCAACTAGTTTTCTTAGCTACCATACTACACCAGATTTACAAACTCAGAAGCCTTCAGGGGTAATGTCCATGGAAAAGTGACTCCTAAATTCATTGCCTGATCAACATTTATACATGGGCCTAATGGGCATTTTCAACTGTGTGTGCTAAAACAGCATCCCCCCCCCCAAATGAATAGATTCCTCCTTTATCCTTCCTTTCTCAGTAAATGGCACTGTTATCTGCCCAGTTACTGAAGTCAACAATTGTCCTTGACTCCTCTCTTTCCCTCATCAGGTACATCCAATTTATCAGGGAGACCTTATGGCTCTATTTCCAACCCCTAGCCCATATTTATATATTCCATTCATATTAATAGTTCCAAACCTCATTCAAGCTTCCATTGTCTGTTATCTGGATATTCAGTTGTAACTGGTATTCTTGTTTCCATTCTTGGATCTTATAAACTATTTCATCATATTATCCCAAAGTTTAAAAAAATAAAACAAGATCAAGCCAGGCACATTGGTACACAGCTATAATCCCAGTGACTCCAGAGGCTGAGAGGAAGATCGCAAGTTCAAAGCCAGCCACAGCAAAAGTGAGACTAAGTAACCCAGTGAGACCCTGTCTCTAAATAAAATACAAAGTATGTCTGGAGATGTGGCTCAGTGGTTAAGTGCTCCTGAGTTCACTCCCTGGTACATCCCCCACTCCACAAAAAAGATGATTCTTTAAATCTTGTATATCTGAACATCATATTTAGAGTACAATTCAAGATCCTTATTATGGCTTATTTCCAATCTCTTTGTGTATTACCACTCTTCTTGCTCTTATTTTGTACTGGCCTTCCCTTCCTTGAACAAACCAAATTCTTCCTGTTACAAGCTATTTACCCTTGCTGTTGGCTCTCTTTAGCATCCTCTCTTTGCTTCTTCACATAGTAGCTTGTTCATATGATAGAGTCCTCAGAGCAAATATCAACCCCTCAGGAAGGCTTTCCTGGTCTTTGCAATAAACATTACCAACTCCACTGCAAATACTCCACCTTATACACCATCTTACTTTATTTACTTCAATGCACTTGTCATTATTTGAAATTTTCTTGGCCATTTATTTTTGTATTCATGTTTATCAGTCTCCCAACATTAAAATTCAGGTTTCATGAGATTTTGAACTTTTCTTCTAGCTTGTTTTTTGCTATATCTCCAGGCTCTGGAACAGTGCCCAATACATAGAAGGCCCTCAACAAAGATTATATTAGTAAAACTAGTTGGATATAAGATAACAGGAAGTAATGGAATTCTTAGCTTTAATTTATTTAAAATACTTATTGACCAAATCGAAAGATCTGTTGGAACTCATAATCCCTATTCCCTACTATTTATTTCCCCTATTCATTCACTTTTACCAATTCCATAAGGACAAGGACCTGAAAATACAGAGGTAGGATGACACTGAGTTTCATTATGAAAATAATTTTTTGAAGACAAATATGATGCATACAGTGAATATGTTATTTCTGGGGAACTTATTAATGAGAAATTGTTGCAAATCCATGAAATTAAAGTTTTATTATTGTTGTTGCTGTTTTTAACATTGGGAACTGGAGCTTCCAATCATCAGGAAAACAAAATACAAAGTGAGATTTAAAAAAAAAAATCAACAGTTTGAATGTATGTTATTTAAGCAAAGGTTGATTAAAGAATATTCAAAATATTCACAGCCTAGTTAAGCATCAAATATTTCTTCTCTCGTTGCTGGGCTCAAGTGTTCAGTCTGTGATATCTGAAGGCCAACTCTAGACGAATCCTGGTTGGCATTGTGCCTAAGAAATCTAGCTTCAAAGTCCATGAGGACAGTGCTGAGGGAGCTGATGTACCTGAATCAAAAGGAGAGACAGGCCCTCCCCACTTAGTTCCATTCAAATCCACTTAATGAGGGCAAAGGAATTCAGGTTCTTTAGGGACACTTATAAAAATGTGAAATTGGAAAAATATTTGAGTTCACATTAAAAATGCAGTAATCCTTAGAAATATGTACTGAAGAGACTAAAATAAGTATTGATGATGTGCTATAGGTTTTGATGAAGGCGAGGATACTATTTTTAAATTTATTTTTTTATTAATATACCACAATTACACATAATAGTGAGATTCATTATGCCATATTCAAACATGTACAATACATACTTTGATCAGTCACATTCCCCAGTACCTTCCCTTTCAGGGGAGAACATTGTTGATGCTATTTCCATTTGGGTATAGTAGACAAAGTCTTATTAGAGTGGGTTAAGGTACAAATGGGAGCTGAGGAAATAAACACAATTTTTCCAAAAGCTTTGTTGTAAAGGGGAGAGTAGAGATAGAAAAGTAACTGGCGGGGGCTGTGGAGACCATTTAAACGTTAATGTTTGAGAAAGGGAAGTCTTTCAGGAGGCAAGATGGGATGGGGCCCAGTGTACAGTGGAGACGCTGAACTGGGTGCACAGACTTTGGTGCATCCAAAGAAAAGGCCAAGCCCACTGGTAGATTTTGTGACAGATAAATTATCTTGCTTGTGATTTCTTCTATTTTTTTTTTTAGTAAGAGGGAGACAGATGAATGTGGTTTGGGAGGTTTAAAAAGAGATAAGGTGGTATAAAATAGTTGTTTTGGATACTGGGAAAGTGAACTGGCATGAAATAAAATTGTACAGAGATTCTAACAACTCGTCTCAGATTTGTGTTCATTAATATAGAATCAGTCCAAGCAGTATAGTTGAGTGTTTTTCTTCAGTCATGTTTGTTTGCTCTTGTCCTGATTCTGAGTAGGTGAGAATTAATTTAACCAACTCTGAAATTTTGCCCAGAATTTTGGTAGGCAGCTAAGGGTGTTTACAAAGGAATAATTTTAAAACAAACACTGAAATCTAAGCTGGGTAAGGGAAAGAAGTGGGGGATGTCTGTGAGAACAGTTGAGGGGAGTAAGGGACATGAAAAACTGGTAGGGTCAATGAATTGGAAGTCATTATGGAGTCAAAGTCTAAGTGAAAAATGGAGAGATGAGCTGGAAAGATAGGAAGTGGGAGTTACACAATGGAAGGCTTGACATCAATATTTTAGAGACAGTTCAGTTATTTGTGTCTAAAAGGAAATGGGTAAACAAGAAAAAGAAAATAGATTAGTGTGGAAAAAAAGGATGATTTGTGCCTGGTGTGGTGGTGCATACCTGTAATCCTAGCAGCTCCAGAAGCTGAGGCATCGTGAGTTCAAAAGCAATCTCAGCAATTTAGTGAGACCCTACACAATTTGTCAAGACCTTGTCTCTAAATAAAATATAAAAAGGACCGGGGATGCAGCTCAGTGGTTAAGCACCCCTGGGTTCAATCCCCAGTACCCCCACCCCCCAAAAAAAGATGAAGTGATAGCAGATAACTCTTTGCTAGGATATTGAATAGATTATCCACATGGATACAGAAGTGATCAAGTAATGACACCATTTGTTGTGGAGACAAAAAAGTGAGTCAGAGTCAGACGCTGTAGTATCAAGTGAATTATAAGGAATGGCATAAGAATGGCCATAACAAGGAGAGGCAGAGGGTGATGTGGTCTGATGGTGTGCACTTTAAAGGAGCCATATTTTTGAGACAGGGAATAAAATGGTCTCCAAGCAGCAATGAAAAGTAAGGAAGAGGTCTTGTGTACCTCTAGGTCCTACAATGTGGGATATGGGATAAATAAATCAATCAATAGGAGCTTCCCTCTCCCCCCCACCTAAGGACATTGCAAGTGCAGTTTGGAGACCAAGGGAGAACCAGGAGTCGGTTTGAACAAGGAAAGGGAATAACAGCTGAAAGACTAATGATGGAGGAAATCTTGATGATCCCCAGAATAGGACTCAAGAAGCATGATGAAAAGTTCCTGGGAGATTAGTTCACATGAGGGAGTGAATCAAGCCATCTGGCCAAAAAGTCTGGGTGATTACAGTAGGCTTGGACTTTGGATGATAACCGAGAGAAAGAGAAACAGAAGGCAAGTTGGAGTTAGTCCCAGTAGAGGAGGGTCCCCTGGGTTGACAGCTCCCTTAGGCTGTTTGCTGTGGTTGTCTCACCAGGCTTCCTTCCAGATGTCTTTCCAGAGAATTTCATCTGAAAGGGCACTTGCCATCTTCTCTGTCTCATTTACCTGTTTGTCTTCACAGCATGTGTTGCTGCATGAAGTTACATTATTCATGTTTTTGAGGGTTTTTTTTTGTGCCCCTAAATGTGTTTCAGCAAGAAAGAAACCTTGTCAGGTCTTGTTGATTACTGAATTTCTATGATCTGAAACACCTGGCACACAGTGGGCACTTCATGAATATACATTCAAGTTGATGTGGCCATTAACAATGATAATGAGGGACCATCAAATTCAAAGTATTTCTGAGTTTACAAGTAAATTGTTTAAGTTGTTTTTATTGCTTCTTTATTTTATTCTTCATTTCATAAAATCATAGCAAAAATCCATAAACTTGCCAACTTTTGAACTTGCCAAATAAAAGCCTCAGTTAATAAATGACTATAAATCTTTGTGATGTAGAGAAGGCTGGAGAAAAGTAGTCACATTTCTTGAGTACCTATTAGGTGAGGAACAAAGCTCAGAATATACTTTTACACTCTATGGCATCAATTCCACAAGGTAGATTTTTATCATTCACCTTGAAGAGTGAGGAGATAAAGGATAAGATAGGTTGAATTACTTGTTCAGGGGCAACCAAGTTGGTTAAGACAATCTTTGACATTTGGATGAAGTCCTAACTGACTTTAAAGATTCTATTCTCTCTTTTAGGCCATGAGATTCCACAAACAACAACAACAACAACAACAACAAAGGAGATGAGCCACTAAAGGCAGCATGGGTGTTATAAACTTTCACTAGTGCTTATTATTTCCCTTTTGTGAAGAAGTGCACACCATTATCTCATTGAATCCTCACTACAATTCTAAGAATCATCATTAATTAAAGGTCAGGAAACCTAGGCTCAGAAGATATTATATTTACGCTTGGATTGAGTGTAGCCATGTGAGTAAATTCTGACCAATGAAAGAAATAAGAGCAGAAGGTGTTAGGAGGGACTTCTGAGAACTTTTCTTAGGAAGACCATGGACAGCCAGGGGAAACCCTTCTATGCTCTTCTGCTCTTTCTCCTTGTTCTAACCTGGAGCCCCTGGAATGCTGGCTGGAGTTCCAGTAGCCATGATAACTAATAAAGAGGTTTTGAAAATGGAAGATAAGACCAAGAAGGTGGAATGGAAAGAGAGGAGAGACAGACAGACAGACAGACACTGACTTTCCAGGGCTTTTGTTCCACACCTGGATCACCTAAGCTTTTATGTAAGAGAATAAATCTTTTCATGTTGAAGCCACTGTTACTTTAGAATTCCCAGCAGATTCAGCCAAGACTTATCCTAATTCATATAAACGTGGGACGAGAAGACAATTTGTCAATATGCTGTGTACCTGACATTCATCTTTTCATATCCAAATTACTTAGGGAAGACAACGCAATAAGCTTTCAGTAATGTTAGCCAAAGAGAAAAAAGAATGCTGAAAGAAATGAAGATGGAGGGTGGGAGGGCAGAGAGAGGAACAGAGAAAAGATTTGGGAATGAAAGTTCCTCAAGGATCTTATTGATTTGAATATTAAAGCACCAAAGCATAGGAGAGATAACAGGGAAAGACCATAAAATATATCATCACTTAATTGCTAAATTATTTGAAAGAATTCATCTGATATGGGGGCTGGGGTTAGAGCTCAATGGTAGAGTGTTTGCCTCGCACATGTAAGGAAGGCATTGGGTTCTATCCTCAGAACCTCATAAATATAAATAAACAACAACAAAAAAGTATATGTAAAAAAAGAGAATTCATTCAATATATTGAATCCAAAAATTCAAATAAATAAAGTATCTAATCTATAAAGTAATTACATTACCTTCATATTTCAGAGTATTGCTGTAAAATGATATGCTTTACATTTTTAATAAAAAAATAAAGCACAATGACTTCATTTTTTTTTTTTTAGTTTTGGACATTCATTTTTCATTTTTAATAATAGTTCAATTTTCCCTTAAACAATTCTGTCTTTCCTATGAGGGTCTGATAACACAGTAATCAGAGGTCCAGCATAACCCAACAAGGGGCCCACATGTGATGTCAGCAAGACCAAACAAGATACTCTGACCTTGGAATTTGAATTCTTGCTCCTCTCCATCCCAGCAAGGTGGGCATTCTCTGAAGGTTCTGGTTGGGGGAGGCCTAGTTGGAGGGGACTGGTTTTGTCTCTAGAACTACCTTGGCTTTTGCCTATTTCTAGGGCTGGCTCTTCAGATTTCTAACAATTGTAGGTGCTCCAAATATCTTTTCAATAAATCTTCTTTTAAGTTCGTCAAAATCAATATCTGTTGTAAGAAATCAGACAATTCTAACAGACACATTAATATATATATATATATATATATATATATATTATGTAAATATTGCTATTGCTACTAGTAATAGCAGTGAAAATAATGTCTGTTTCTTACTTTCCACAGAAATAGCCAAGGCTTAATTTGGGGGAAAAAATAAGAAAAACATCCACTTCATGTCATTTCCTAGAGCCCTGGCAACATTTTCAACTTACTGTCCTTCGAGGGACCATCAATTCCGATGGATGTTATTACCCATCTCCAGAAAACTCTTGGCAACAATTTTAAGACACCTTTCTAAAGCTCTAAATTTTCCAAATCAGTGAAAGCAAACCCAAACCTATGTCACTAAGAAATAGTAGCAGAGGGACAGGCGGTTTAAGAATGTGGGTGGAAAAGGATAAATCACTGATAAAAGGATAAATTAGCAACCTGAAAAAAGCAATGGCTTAAAAAGGGAGCATTTATTCTAATTTATAATGCAAAAGTCTCTGCTGCTGTCATCCGTCTTAGCCTGCAAGCAGCACATAAGGCTTCCTTGCAATTTCAATAATCAGTTTTGATAATATCCACATTAAAAGCTGCTCGACTTCATACTGCATTAAGAGGATGCTAATGTACCAGGCTCCGAAATGTCTCCTACTTTATCCCTTAGAACTTGTGAAGAGACAATTTGGAAACTATGAAATGTTTTCTCACTCTAATGGAAGGGAGGTGAGGCTAAAAGAAAAGTACCTCAACAAAGAAACACTGAATATTAATCTAGAGCTATAATGCTTTGAAGTAGAGGGGATCAAAGGACATTCTTTTTATCAGCTACTCTGCTCTTCTGTCTCCCAGCAGTATGCAAAGCATCCAATCATGTGAGCATTTTGGCTGCTCTGCCCCATATCACCTTCCAGCCTCCACAGGTTTCCTGAACTCCCTCCCTTTACCTAGTGAGTCCTGCCATTAAGAAGCTTTTTCTATCTCTTGGGAATTTTCCCCCAGCCTCTAATTCCCTGTTGTCTTGGAAGATAAATAGGTATGTCGTTCCAGCTTTGTGGCTTCCTATCATTATAGGAAAACTATCAAGAAATAAAAAACTGGGCTGGGGATGTAGCTCAGTGGTACAGTGCTTGCCTAACATGTGTGAGGCACTGGGTTCAATTCTCAGCATGAGTGAGGCACTGGGTTCAATTCTCAGCACCACATACAAATAAATAAATAAAATAAAGATCTATCAACAACTGAAAACATGTTTAAAAAAAAGAAAAGAAAAAGAAATAAAAAACTGTGGTGGGCACAGTAATCCCAGTGGCTCCAGAGGCTGAGGCAGGAAGATTGTGAGTTCAAAGCCAGCCTAAGCAACCTAGTGAGGCCCTAAGCAACTCAGGGAGACCCTGTCTCTTAGTGGTTGACTGCACCTGGGTTAAATCCACTGTAGAAAAAGAAGAAGAAGAGGAGGAGGAGGAAGAGGAGGAGAAGCATGAGGAGGAAGAGGAGAAAAAGGGAAAAGAAATAATGAATTAATAAAGTGGTATAAAGTGGTAAGAGTTTCCAGAATTGAACTGAGTTTGTAGTCTCTGGTCTTTTCATTTCTCAATCATCATGGACTTGGCAACCAAAAATCTTTTTAGGTCTTGCTCTCTAATTTTATTATCAAAGATGAGGCTTATATCTAATTCTATACTTTGTCCGATCCTATTTCTCTAAAAGGTCACACAAAAAAATCCTTCCTAAACCATATCTTCTTGCAGGTGATTGACCAGAAGATTCCAACCAAATCGTTTTTATTTGGATAATTTGATCTCTGTGTTGCCAGTTAAAGTGACACTCCTTCAAATGCCATTGCCCCACCAGCAATCATTATCACCTATTAAAATTGCATTAGAAAGACATAAAAATGGGGCACAGAATCTAAAGGTACATCTTTGTACATTTCTCTGGATTTCAATATTCCCCATGACTTGGACTCCAACACCATAGATTAAACAGAGACAGGCAGAACACACTGTGGCAACAACCAAACCACAATTGGGGAATATGTTATTATGTATGAAATTATTCCTATTAACTAGAAACTCCTTCTAGAAGAATTTATGAGTACTTCAATATGTGTGGAATTTCTCAGGCACTAAGTAAAATCAGTGGATTTCTACTAGCAGTCAACAGAGCTGGTTAAAAAGCTGCCATCTTTGCAGTACCATCTAAGTCTACCAGGATCGGCCACCAATCCCTACCCTCATTCTGTCCTTGCCTCTGGACTGTGTTCCAGGAGAATCCATATTAGAAGACTACTGGTGTCTTAACTTTCCTGAACCTGCATTTGAGAGGTTATACAGGTCTAAGTTCCCCACTGTTGTGAAATTATGTAGCTCCTGATGAGATGTAATTTGAATTTATTTATTCAGCCTGAGAAGACAGGAACACTGACCCTATGAAAAGCTATTGGCATAAGTAATTCAATTAATAAATTCACAGATAGCATGATTTTTCTATAAGAAAAACAAAATTGAACCCCATAATTAAAACTGATAGAATAGATTTTAAAAAAAGATGGCTGCTGCTGTAATTCTATGTAACCATTTAGCCTACATTGATTTCATTCTATGAAATGTGAGACCCCACGCTACATGTTCACAATGCTGAAGTGAATAAATATCTCTGTTTTCAAGAACATCACAGTCTAGAGGTGTAATAACCGATGCACAATGAACTGACAATGGATTTCTTCCAAGAAATTTCTGAACAGTAAGGAAGAGGCCCAAGAGGGGTCATGGGAAGATTAAAAATTGCTAGAGTGGGGGTGGTTGGTGAGCACGGATACTGAGAAAAAGATTGATTATCTAGGAGGAGTATAACTTTTTGGTAAACAAAAGACCATTAAAGAGAAGAAATAGCAATAATCACTGAGCCCAAAGTATGGTGAGTGAGTCATCTCCCTTCTCCCACTTTGGTACTTTCCAAACAGTTAAAAGAGAAGGTGAAGGGGGAAAGAGGGCGGGGAGGGAGAGGGAGAGGGGGATAGACAGGGGGGTGGGGGATGGAGAAAGAGACTGACTCTGTGACTTGGGGCTTGTTTCATAGTGGAGGCCTGGAACCGCTCCTCTCTCTTACTCTTGGAGGCCAGGAAATTCCTATCTTAATTTCTGTGTCCTTGGATGTCACGAGTTATTCTCTCTGTCACTGCATATGAGATCTCAGCTGACCCTGTGAGCTGACCCTGTAGGTCCCTCCTTGTCCTGAATCTGGTGGTTAGGAGCTACTGCTTTGGAGGTGTACTGAGTCATCCTGTGCTTCTCATGCACTGGATAATAAACCACTAATTTTGCACCAAACAACCTGAGAGATTCGTTGGAAGGATTATTACCAGGCGAGTGTTGCTTCCTCCAGCATTTTTCTCAACTGTTGTAGTTTGGATGTGAAATATCCCCCACAGACTTGCATTGAAGGCTTGGTCCTCAACGCAGCAGTGTTGAAAGTGGAGCTTTTAGGGAATGACTGGATCATGAGGGCTATAATTTTATTATCAAAGACGAGGCTTATATCTATTTCTATACTTTGTCTGATCCTGTTTCTCTGAAAGGTCACACAAAAAATCCTTCCTAAACCATATCTTCTTGCAGGTGATTGACCAGAAGATTCCAACCAAATAGTTTTTATTTGAATAAAATAAAAAATCCACAGATTTTACTTAGTGCCTGAGCTTTTAGGGAATGACTGGATCATTTGATGGATTAATAATTTGGTTGGATCACTGAGAAGTGACAGAAACTGCAGGAGGTAGGACCTAGTTGGCGGAAGTAGGTTGCTGGGGGTATTCTTTGGACTGGCCCCTTCCTTCCTCTTTGCTTACTAGAATCCATAAGCTGAGTACTTTCCCTCTGCTATGCCCTTCTGCCATGATGTTCTGCCTCATCTGAAGCTCAGAGCAATGGAGTTGGGCCACCATGGACTGAAAATTCTGAAGTGTAAGGTAAAATAAACCTTTTCTCCTCCAAGGTGTATGTGTCAGGTATATTTGTCATAGCAACAAAAGACTGATTAACACACCATTAATCCTTTAGTTATGATGTTGTCAGCTTTATCATTTCATAATCTATTTTTAAATAAGCCACTCCCTTTATAAGTATGTCAAAATATACTCTACTGTTATTTATATCTAAAATAAACAAATAAAATTAAAACAAATAATAAACTACCTCTTTCCATATACACTTCAATGTTTTCTCATTGTTCATCAGAACCTTTGCTAGCCAATGGAAGCTCTCAATGATCTGTCTTAAAGCTACTCTTCCAGCCTTTGTGTCTTCTCCCTAAACCCTAACCAGCAACTAAATAGAATTTCACAAGTCTCCTGTATATCATTCAATTTTGGCCTCTGGATTTTGCTCAGTTTTCCATTGCTTGGTGAACACTTCTCTCACACCTTCAAGTCCCAGCCATCCTCCAAGGTTCTTTCAAAGGATGCCTCCAGAAAGCTTTCACATGATCCAACACGTCTACTTTGTGGAAAATGACCTTTTAATTTAATCCAAAAGATAGTCAATAAACAGCAATAAGTACACAATACTATTCAAAATACCTAGGATTTAGATGGAATATAATTTCTCATTTTTCTGAGTATACATATTGTAGAATCACATTGGTCAAACAGTCACATACATACATACAGTAATAATGTCTGTTTCATTCTACTACTTTTCTTATCCCCATTCCTCTTATCATTGGTCATAAATAAATGATATATTAGATACATTATTTAGAAGATCCCAATGCAGTTTCAGAATCATGAATGTTACTAGACTATAAATAACAATTGCATAAGAATACCCAGGCTTTGACAGAGAAATAAATTTATTTTTAAAAATAGTATTTCAATAATAAATGCAGAACTAATAAGTCTAATATATCAAGGCATTTAAATACTCAAAATAACTAGGTTAATTATTCCCCAATAGTCTTTCCCTACCCTCACCCCAAAAGCCTTCCTCCACCTGCTTTGTGGGCCAGGGGGCCCAACCATGGGTTCCCTTGTCCTCTGACTTTTGGGTGAGTTTCACCAACAGGACACAGAAAGGCAGGAGAAGAAAGACACTTCTGGTCCCTTGCTGCTTCCTGCTTGGCACTCAGTTGTGATGGCTGCTGGTATTCTGTACCATCTGCATCCTGTTTCTTCCTGCTGCTGCTCAGGCCTGCCAGTAGTAACCACTTCCTACTGGTCTTTGAACATCTCAACATCCCTTATTGGTTCCCTTAACCCCGACTACACTGTGTAAATAAATTTTTATCTATTGCCATTTACAATCCTAGCTGGGTGTGCTTTATGTCCCCTGCCTAGCCAATGACAGCTACAATGTTGGGGTAAACTCTTGATGACTAAATGTCCCAGCCTCACATAGACTTCAAGTATGAATAAGTTTGAACTGATCCAGGGGACTACATATGGACACCAGAAACATGCACAGACAAGAACCTTGAAGAGAGTAAACTGAGACTGTCATAAACTACCTCATTCCCCCTCTTAATGACCTGCCATGTTTTTCATGTTGAAAGAAAACACTTGGAGCAAATGAAGCAGGTAGGATGGCATAAGAAAAGAGTCATTTAAATCCCAGGCTTTCTTCCATTTCAAAGCAAAAGTTTATAACTTGGGCATGACTTGTCCTCAGTCCACTTTGGTATGAGTCGGTAACGAGGCTGAGATTGAGAATGTGCTATCCAGAGAGTCACAGTCACATCTAAAAAGGCATCTAAAAAGAAGGAGGGCAAATTAATAATTGTGGTACTGTAAAAATTGCCTTCTTCTCCAAACAGTCTCATCTTTTCTGTGGCTGAAATGAGTTATTTCAGTCCCCCTTTTCCTTGACACCCTTTCTCACTGTGAACGAAAAGTGAACCCATGAAATTCTGTCCCTAAATAATAGTTAATACTTTGAGACACTTTCAGAGATGATGTCTTAAGAAAGTAGGGCCCTGATTAAAATGCCTTCCCTGGGCTAATAATATGGTATGCTTCTGTTAAAAGTAACTTATTATATTTGAATACTAATTGGATAGATGTGCTAGAACTGAACTCATAAAACCAGTGAAGGTAATTCAGAGATATAGTTGAATATTCATAACTATGTGATGTGATACTGTTTTATAACACCATTATAACCAGTTTACTGCAAAATTTCAATTTTATTGGTAGTAAACCAAGCATAATTTTTAAATTGTTTTCTTAAAATATAGTGTATTAGTCTAGACTCTCCAGAGAAACAGAATCAACAGGAAATAAAGCCTATTACCTTGAAAAGGCAGACTGATCTACCCAAACTATGGATTAGAATGTTAATCTATTCCAAATATATCATCACAGACAAACCCAGAATCTGAAGTAATGACTTTATCCCAGATCTGAAGCAATGACTATAATTTGTTAAAGGGTTTTAGAATTATCCAGACCTCAACTTACATCTTCGTTCTTCCACTCATGACTTGGGGTATATCATCTCCCTGATCTACAAATTCTTGGTCTACAAATCTTAATACAGTTGCTGTCAGATTACGCAAGGAATATTTTATCAAATATAAAACACCTGATTTTTTAAAGACATGTCTGCATAACCAAATACTGGCACACCTAGGGGACCAGTCAAATTGACACTTAAAATTAACTATCAAATATACAGTTTCCATATCTGAAATGAGTTCCATATCTGAAATGCTTGGGACCAGAAGTGTTTCAGATTCAGAGCATTCTATATGTCAGAATATTTGCATAGATCTTACCAGATTTGAGGATTTCCAAGGATTTTAGATTTCAGGATTAGGGCTTTTCAGTCTGTACTTTTTTGGAGTTTCCCTTTGCCGAGACACTTTAATAACCTCCTAGGCAGTTCCCATCACTTTGCATGCACCGTGAGTTTTAGAAGTGCAACCTATGCCACTTTAAAACTGCAACCTCCTATCAATGTCATATTCTCTTCTCCCTCATTGCTGGATGAATATTTCTCTTTGCTCTTTTCACTACTCCCAGCCTAGCACCTTGAGAGATGGGATGTGGAATTTGGTACTGTGTCACTTCTTCACGTCTCCCTTCAAGACCTAACTGCTCTGGGGCTAAGGGAAATGCTAGGAAAATGAGGGGATGCAGGGATAAACTTAGCTAATGGATCACTTACTGGTCCAGGGGACTTCTCCCTCATTTTCCTGTGGCCGATGCTGATGAATTGCTTTGAATATACTTTTCCTGTGGCATGTTCAGCTTTCAGCCAAACCTTTCTTCCAAGACTCCAGCAGAGACAAGACATCGTATTGCTCATTGGCCTCAAAAGGAATCTATGCCCTTGTACAGCTGAAGGTAGAATGCCATGTAACTTGAGCAGCAGCAACCTGGCCAGCTTATAGATCATACCTCTTCTGTGGGCACCTATGTCAACCTTCATCACAAGAGTCAAAGTGACTAAAGTGTAATTCTTCCTATTTATATCAAAGCAATGCTACAAATCACAGTTCCTGCATCAAGCCTAAGGTTCTTTGCATTATGTTATTTGACTCTCTTCTTCTGGTATCTTCCAACCCCAGGATTTTGTTCTATGTGCCATCCTAGAAAAATCATGTTCATCAATGAGCATCAAAACTATTTGCCTCCAGAGTGAAAATATGTGCAGGCATCAGTGTGTGTTATAACCTTTCTGTGGACGGGTGTCTGTCACCTGCTACTTGTTGAGAGATCTCTGAGGTTCTCTGTTTGCATCGTCTTATACTGTTTGTGCTGAGCTGTCTACCGCCCAGGCTCTGTCTGCCTGACAAAACACACCACTACCTCTAAACTTTCCCTCACTGGTCACAGCAAATTTCTACTGCTAGTCACTAGAGTCTCCACTTTGTTTTTTGATCCTTACCTGATGCTAGTCACTTTTCACCCCCATGCCACCCACTACCTTTCCTACTTCAGTAGGCATTTGTGATTCTTGGCCTGGACTCTCCCATTAGTATTTCCTCCTTCAAGTCTTGTCATATGGTGAGAGTGGATCTCGTCTCATTTCATTTAGTTCGGTTACTTTTGCTAAATGAGATGATTTTGGACCCTAAATTGTCATAATGAATAGTAATAATTTACTCCAAATCTGAAGTAATAATTATAATTTCTAAAGGGTTTTGGAATTATCCAGATCTCGGCTTAAATCCTCATTCTTCCATTAGTATCTTGGGATAAATAATCTCCTTGATCTACAGATTTTTGGTCTACAAATCTTAAAGAAGTTGATGTTCAGATTAAGCAAGGAGTATTTTATCAAATATAAAGTATTTGATTTTAAGACATTTCTGACATATTCCAATTTTAAATAAATGTGGATCTTAGATTTATGTGTATAAATCTAAATTATGTAAATTAAATTCATATAAATTAAATTATATATGAATATAATAATATATGATATGTAATATGTACTATGGTATCATATCTAAGATATATATATATATATATATATATATATATATATATATATATATATATATACACACACACACACATATATATATAGCCCTCATTCCAGTTCCTCACTAACAGTAGGTGTTCAGCTGACAGAAAATTCCTTCTAAGACCCTCATCACTGTGACTTTTCTCAACCTCACTGCTTCTTTCCTCTTCAAAGATCTCTACAAGTTAGACCAAAATTGAGAAGAAAATGAGAAGATGAATAAGAAAATCTAAGGATAATTTTTATTTTTATTTTTGCCTTAAACAGAAGCTTTTCTTTGTTTAAAATCTAAACATAGTCCTAATACCAGATAAATAGTTTCTTGAAAAAAATAGTTGTTCCAGTTTTGAAGCTAGGGGACATTTCATGGACCAAGAATCAAAAAAGTTTTTCACTTAATAAAATACGAATGTGGCTTAGCTTCTAGTGTCTTCTTCCTTAGATCATATTATTTCTCTTATCACAGGTATATTTAGGAGGACACTTTCATTTTTTGATAACAATATTATTTTTTGTATAGTGAATTTCTGTCTGGCTGGAAGAAAGTTCTGGAGAGACAAGCAAGACTAAACTATAGTGAATTTTTGGTTATGTTAATTAGTCTAAACTCTTCTGATGAAAGTGGAAAAATGGGAAGATTCTTTGTGACTATGAATGAGATCATCAGGTAAGCCTATATGCATGTCCAAAAAATTATTCAGGGACAATGTGACAAAAAAAAAGAATGAATGAAGTAGAAGTGCTCTAAATATACATAGGAGCCCAAAGCCACAAATTCTCTTAAATTTCAAGTCAAAATAAATATATGGTAGAAGAGCAATGGACAGAAAAATAAGTCAACATTAGGAAGTCCAGCCACACATGTGGTCTCCTATCAAGCAGAAAGAAGAAAAACGTTAATTTTAAGAGTTGCTTCTTTCTTATTCATCTTCTTATTCATTTTCTTATTCATCTTCTGATTTTCTTCTTCATTTCTTCTAACTTGTAGAGATCTTTGAAGAGAAAAGAAGCAACTCTAAAAATTAATATATAGAGCTGGTGATTGGTTACATATTCAAGTGTCAGAAAGGAGTTCCTAAAATGAAAAAGGCACAAATTATGTTACGTCAGTGCAAGAGACTCCATGTAGCTTACAATTTTGCAGTCATAATAAATGAATATGATGCTTAATCAAAAATTTCTATAAGAAGCCACAGATATATAGCAAAGATCTAGAGATGAAGATATCCCGTGGAATAACGAGGTATCAGGTCTGGGCACCCAAAATCCTAGCTGCACACTTAATAGACATCTTAGTGTAAATGTTATAAGTAATTTCAGGATTGATAGTCTTTAGCTTAATGTATGGGGGAAAATACCTAGAAGAGCATTCTCTGTGTGGGCAAAAAAATCATTCCAAAGAAGCAGCTCAGGTATCTTGGTCCTTTCTTGTGACACTTATTCATGTTGTGCTGTTGAAATGTCATCCTGTTCGGCTTAAAAACTCTGTTCAGCTTCCTTAGAAAGGAGATTTCCTTTAGGAATTTAATGATGCACAATGAAAGGATGTTTATAGGAATGCAGACTAATTAATCACAATGTCTCTTAGACCCAAATAAATGAGCAGAACCTAATTTGGAAAAAAAAGAAAATAAAAACAGAGAAAAGAAAAAGATAACAAAGAAAAAGAAAAGAAATTCTGGGTCTGAAAAATAAGCCACTACCAAGAGACAGGAACAAACCTGGATGGGCCTCCATAGACTTTGGGAACAATAAATACCACACTATGGTGTGCTGTCTAGACTTCCCCGGCAGGTGCCCTGAAAGGTTTTCAGCTTTGAGGAAGATCCAGGGCAAGAGGAGGTCTTACTGCTGTTCTGTGCTGCAGTCAAGGCAGCCATTCAACTTTGTCCTTTTTATTGATTTTATCAATTATGCTCTAAGTGTTAGCATAGACTGGGGAGCTGTATGGAGTCTACAGTAGGCCTCAGAAAGAATATTAGGATGGAAATTGTTGTGGTTTGGATATGAAGTATTCCCCAAAGACTCATGTGTTTAACTCTTGGTCCCCAATGCATCAATGTTCAGAGGCAGGGCTTCTAGGGGATGACTGGATGGATCATGAAGGCTCTAACCTTGTCAGTGGATTAATCCATTTGATGGATTAATAATTTGGATGCATCACAGGGATCGATGTAAACTGGAGAAGGTGAGACCTAGTTGGAGGAAGGAGGTCACTGGAAGTGTGCCTTGGAAGCATATTTCCCTTCCTCTCTGCCTCTATATGCTTCTTGGCCGCCATATGCTGAGTACTTTTTATCTGCCTTGTTTTTCCAACATGATATTCTGCATCACTTCATGCCCAAAGCAAAGGAGCCAGATGATCATTGACAGAAACTTCTGAAATCATGAGCCAAAATACATATTTCCTCTTTTAAGTTGTTGTGTCAGGTATTTGGATCACAGAAATACAAAGCCAACTAAATGCAGAAGTCTCCAGAATCTGCGTAAACTCAACATATAATTGATGAGAGGACCAGGATTGTTCAAGGATGTCAGTGGACACAAAAGAAATGACATCATGGAGTTTACATTCTAATAGGGGGAAAAGACAATAAAAATAATAAATAATTAAAATATATAGTATGTTAGAAAGTAATGAATGCTATAGAAAAAAAAAGTAGAGTAGGATCAGGAGTTCTAGTGGGATAGGAGGAGACAGCAGGTTTCCTTGGGAATGCTGAATTTGAGCAAAGGCCTGGAAGAAGTCAGAGAGTTAGCCATGTGGACGTGGAGATGGGGAGCATTCCAGACAAAGGAAACAGCACAAGCTACTCTCAGGGCAGGAGTGAGCATACATGGCTTGTGTGAATGACAGTATGGAAGCCTCTGTAGTCGAAAAGAAAAGAGGGGGAAGGAAATCAGAATTCAGAGAAGTAATAGCAGGGCCAGCCAAAAGGGCCTTTAGGAGAGGAAGAAGATTCAAGGTTTGGTACCAACTGTAGACAGATTCTGGGACATGAACTAGGAGAGGTCACCTAAGGGTGGTCACAAAAGAGTGGGAAAGAAAATTTTCCCAGTGACTGAACCCTTTGGTGTCATCCTTCTTGAAAGGGGAGACTAAGGTATAAATTCAAATTTATTCATTTGTTATACATAAAGGGGGTTGGGAAAAACATTGAGGGAGTCAGATGAATTCTTTAGAGTACTTTTAGATACTCCATGACAGTCATAGAAGGCACAGCAAGTGTATGTCAGTGCTATGCATTCAGGATGTCAAGGACAAGACCCACCAAGAATAAAGGTTTGAACTTCTCACTGGGTAAGAACATGTATCTGCTGGAATGCAGACTGAACTTATCGGTTCACCTGGAATGAGATACCTGGTGAACACCAGTGTTATTTTATCCCCTAAAGTAAAGAATACCACAAAATTGGGAGAAAAACTAGAAGTAAACCTATCACATACTGACAGTGTTATGGTTGACAAGTTACTCAGCTCCACTAAGCTGCACTTAATTTATGAATCAGAGCTAATTAAAGTCCCTACATGAAAACTGGCTGAGAGGATTCAATGAGATGAGGCAGGCATAGAACTTAGCACAGTGTTATTTTATTATTAGGAAACTACTATCGTTTACTGTATTATACAGTGTTACTATTTTATTGGCTTTAGATAGAAGAATAGGTAATTTATCACTAGCCAAGAAGTATATGAGTCCAGATGCTAATATCTGGGGGAGGGGGATCTGTAAAAGTCCTCTTTTGACAACTTTAACAAAATGAAGAAGAAATCATTGATAGAAGTTGGGGATGGAAGAGGAAGTGTCAATGGGTTATAAACCAGTGAATTCATAAAATACTCATTCAGAATTTTAGAGAGAGTAGACTTGGAATGTACAGATTGATTGCCAATAGAAGTCTATTCCATTTGCACAAGAAGTTGCATCTGACTAGTGAGTGAGTCTCAGGAAAGACTAAATCCATAAACCCTTTTATATCGTGTTTGCACCAAATGGGGGTCAGGTGATCCTGTGGCCAATCTGTCCATTGTGAATGGAGTGTCTTCTCCATTCCATTCCCAGATTTGAATTCAGTCATACACCACCATTCATATTCCATTCCATTCTCCATTCCCAGATTTGAACTCAGTCCTACACTACCCTAGGGTGTTAGTCAGCAGGAGGAAAAGATCAAGAAAGTCTTGATGTTACAATGAGAAGGCAAGAGCTTTTGATCCACACCTGAAGTATGTCTTCTGCTGATCTATTATTCCTGCCCAGCTCAGATCAATGGCCTTGCTAGAAGTTTCTTAGGTACAGCTGTATAAAGATGAAGAGGAAATGGAATAGGTACTATAAAGTGAGTCATGCATAACTAATGATGGTTTTATTAGCAGGAACAGAAATAGAGAGTCAAGTGTGGGCAGCTGTGACAGCAGAATTAGCAGCGGACTGATTTTACTATATGACCCTGGCAGCTGCTTAGCTTTCCTTGTACCTATTTGTTTGCTAAACCTTCTTCTGCAGGTTCTTGGGGATTGTATGAACTTCTCTATATCCTGACCACAAATTCACCCACTTTTAGTGGTGAAACTGAATTGGTTTCAGTTGCTAGGAACTAAGAAGCTTGACTGATACAGTGATGAATTTGACTTGCGTGGGAACTGAAAAGATCACTGACCCTAAAAGCAATGTAATCCAGGGGAAGGGTGTATTGTAATGAAAATTGTTATTCAGTGTAACGTATAACCAAAAAATACTGGCCAGTAGCTTAAGTTTGAGAAATTAGCTGGTGTCATGTTATATTCCATGAGATAGGGTTGTAACCTTGGGGAAATTATTGCAGATCATTGAAAACTGCTATCCTCCCTTATTTTAAATGTGGTTAAAGGAGATAACATATGAAACTTCCCAGTGTATAGTCAATAAATAGTGGTTTTGATAAATAACTAAACTGGATGGATTCACTATACCATAAGTAATATACCATGCAAGCTTTCTCTGAGCGAAGCAGAGGCTAGTAATTCTTTGCATGTAGATTGTATGAGAAGAAATTGCCATCAAATTGAAGGGTGACAAGAAATTGCCATTAAATTGAAAGGTTGTTATCTATAAAATGAACATGAAGAAGGTCTAAGCTTTATAAGGTGGTCTGGAATGAGACTAAAGATTCATATTACTGCTTACATCATTGAGCATGACCTCATGTTGTTGAAAGAAACTGAAGCTTATATGGCTATTTAGAATTAGAGCCTGTTCTTTGGAGTCAGCACTGTCCTGACCTTACTAATTAAAAAACTGGGGCATGCAAGTGCCTTCTCTAAACTTGAGATTTTCATCTATAAATGAAAGTATATATTATACATTCCTCAAAGAGTTGATATGAGAATTACATGAGATGATGCAAGCAAAGCATTCAGCACAGTATTGTTTTATAATTTATGACCCAGTGGTTTTTTTTTAAACATTTATTTATTTATTCAATTGACCCATTTATTCAATTTATTTAATTGACCTATTTATTTGTGATAACTTTCCATTAAACAACAGATAGAACATTTAGGTGACTTTGGAGGAGCAAAAACTATATTATAGGAAATTTAATATGCTTATTGCATGGTTCTAGTTATAACAATAAACTTACTATGTTAAAACATACCTTAGGTTCCCCAAGGGTACAAAGACAAAGAAACAGGGACTTCTAAAGGGGAAGAGTAGCATAACTTCTCTTGACAATTATCTTAGTATTCGTCCCAGAAGAATTTTCAAGGAGTCACACACATATTAATAACCTGTGTGGGCACTTCTGTCCATGGTCCAGCTAACTGGAAGTTGGTACTACCTGGATCATGAAATCTTTGAGGATTCACCAATCTCTTTATTCCCATGGTCTGCCACAGCCTAACACTCAACTCAGTTAGTTGGCATGGGGGTGGGAGAGAATAAAAGCAACCAGAACCAATAATTGCTTATGTAAGAGAGCTATGCTTGTCCCTCAAGGTTCCCATAAGGGAGTTTTAAGCAGTGGCTAAAAATGGCAGAAAATACTGAAGAGAACACACACAGAGAGCATGCAACATTAGCAACACAGACTATTTATACAGGAAGCTGTTATAAGTAGTAGAAAAATATACCATGTCATTGTGAAAATAAGAGGTTTCCCTTAGGATTTATTTAAAATTAGTCTAAGTAATTGAGCCATACAAAAGATACAGAAGTCACATTTCAACACCTAGGAAGCTACACTATTAATTGGTAAAATCAAATATAAAGAGGATAAACAAGCTGAGATCAAACCTTATGATTCTTTGTGCAATTGTGAAGACTTAATTTCAGGATACGAATGTACTCAAAGAGTATTTTGTAATTACAAACCAATAAGAAGATCCAACCAGGAGGAATAATTATATAATTTCTGCATGGCTTCATTGTGCGAGGCTTAGAGAATTGCAATAAATAGATTCTTCTATCATTATGACTGCTACTGGCAATGACTCACCATTACAACTGGGACCACATCCTAGAATAGTTCCCCCCGCCCCTTGGTGTATCATATAAAAAATTAAGCAGACTATAGTTCCAAGTAACTTAAAAATTTTTTAGAAAACCCTGAAACTTGATTCCATTTCTGAGATTCTTGCCAGTAACAAGGTCAGCAATAGAGTTATGATACAAGAAATTTCTGTTTTGAAATGGTTTCCATTTGCCTTAAAGTGCTGATCTTAACTGGTAGGAAACTAATTTATATTTTCAGTGACCTGTGATTCATGAATATTTATGAGAGCAAAATGCCACCTGTGTAAATAATTGGGGTTCAGTTCTTAAATTCTTGAGACTAATGTTATAAATCACATTAAGAACCATTTAATTTGCATGAGTTTCAATCAGTGAATATTATAACAGCCTCATTATAAACCTGCCTATTATTAATAAGAAATGATGGCATGAAAAGTCTAAAAATCAAATAGATCAAAAAGAAGCAACATGACAACACAAGTTACTCAAAAAATAAAAATACAAATCTTAAGCTTTTGATCATCCATTAATCTCAATATGAGTCAAGAATTTATAAATGTTTGCTCTCTGAGTTACATGTATTTAATCAGTTCCATTACTAATTCCAGAAATGTGGTGGCTGGATTAAAAAAAAATGTAGCATTTCTTTTCAGTACAACTCTTAGTAATCTTTCACCACACAGTGGGCACAGCCTTGGATTTTTTTTGCCCAAAGACATAACAAAGCACTAAAGGACAGCTAGGGTGATCAGTCCATTATAAGGCATGCTCTAACACAGAATCTTGTTCATGTTTACTCTGTAACCTATCTTACTGTTTAAACTCCCATGAAAGAGTTTGAAAGACAAATGAAACCCGTTCTTGATCACACAGCCTCTGAATTTTACACATGATGAGATTAGTTGCCCTATGGCTAATCAGCTGTGTCAACAAAAGCCACTCTCAGATTTATATCCCAACTCTGCCACTCACCTGACTTCTCCCCTGTGATAAATTGCTAAAAAGGCATATTTCTGAACCAAGCCAGCAGCTGGCAAAATGAATTCAAGGTCATTATAATAGGTGAACCGCATTTTCCAATATTACTTATTATTATTCCTTTCAAAGGATTGTGTTAAGATAGAAAATGATCCAGAAGGCTTGGTACAGTTAGCCTGACCTGAGCTTCTTGCTGCGTCCTCTACCTTCCTTTTTAGGGTTAGTGGCACACCTCCATTCTTCGGTCGTTGGGCTCTACTTCAGATGAGATGCTGGGACATGGAGTTGGGCCACCTGGCTCCTTTAGATGTTTTGGTCTGTTTTCTGTGCCAAATAGCCTCCTCTTGTTGGTTATTGAAACTAGCTCATAACTGCATATCTCTCCTAGGTATATTCTGAATTTTCCAGAAGAAAATTGGATTGGGAGGAGAAACAAAGAGGGGCTTCTGAGAGAATATGCCCTGGTGTGAGGAAGCCTGGGTGCAGGCCATGAGGAGGATCTATTGTCTAGGGAAAAGGAGAGACTATGCCCGATCATTTGGAAGCCATATTGTCACCCTTACCCAACTAATGCCTTGATTTCCAAAATGTTGGGTCAGCTCCCCCTCCCAATCCTCCCCTTTGTCCCTGTAATCAGTGAATGTCTATAAAGTCACTTGCTAGAGAGATGTTGCCGCATACTTAAAAAGTATGCCTTGAAGAGTAACAGCAGAGAAAGTCTCCCTGAATACAGAAGAATACCAGGGGAGGCATCAGGGCATGGACTCCAGGGAATAGGTTAAAATCTGACTAGAAAGGACTATTTTCTTGTTGGATGACTTTTGTTTCCTTTTTCTCCATTGGAAAAATAGGGACATCAATAATGATGCCATGTTTCATAGCATTGTTGGGATGATGAAATGGAATGAAAGCTATGAAAGTATGTTGTAACCTGTAGAGAACTGTCAGCAGGTTAATAAATATCACTATACGGTGGGAGTGAACAACCAATATTATGTAAAGTTCTTTTCAGTAGAGTACTTGCTTCATGCTACTTATTGTAGTTGCCACTACTTTGTAGTTATTGCAGGGCGGGGAATGCAGTGGATGAGGGTGAAGGGTGAAATATTAATTGCAAAAAGCAAGAATTCTATAAGCAGAATGGCATTAACAACATTAAAACATATAAGCTTAAGTAGGGGACCAGAAGAAAATATATCAAAATGTTACCAGTAACAAACACCCTGTGGAGGAATCATAGGTTTAGAAGGGAGATGTATTGGAATGTCTGTCTCCACTCCCAAGTCCACTTGGATGCAATGGAAGCAACTTTGCCCTTTCAGCAGAATCTTCTACCTGTCCTGGGCTATGCATTGACCTAAATTGGGCCCACAAATGTCTTTCTGAAGAATATAGGTATGGAATGGTGAGAGACTATGATAAGTAGTTGTTTGTTTGTTTGTTTTTCCTGCATAGGTGGGGCCATAAATTCTAAAACTTGAGGGATTTGGTCATGTTTCCTGTTACACAGCTAAGAAGACTAGACTATCCAAGATGGTTGAGAACACATCAGAAGCATAGAGAAGATCAGGAAGAGACTAAAAGTGAGTACTAATGGTCTCTGAGGCTTTGGAAACATGTGCTCTCCTACCCATAGATTCTCTGAGACACCTCATGATACCCGCAACAAATGCCACTTTTTGCTTTATCCAATTTGAATTTGTTTTATGAGTATTTTACCAACTACAAGGAAATTTTTTTCTTTACAACTTTTTGTTATTTTTATAAATTTTCCACAGTGGACACACATTTCTTTTATAAATAGAAAAAAATATTAAGTTATGGATGTGAGAGATGAATAGAAAAATAAGATCTGGAGTCTCTGATACCAGCTATTTTTAATTTTCTCAGAAGAGAGCTGATATAGATGAGATTTAAGAAATGACTTCTATATCCAGAGAATACTAGAAAAGGAAACTAGGGACCAAGGCAGAAGAGTAGCCACTTGGTTTGTTCTTAAGTCTCCAGATTCAAATTAACATTAGTGACATTAATAGGGTATTAATATAAAGCCACAGCCTACTTGATCTCCACTCACATTCTTCTTGCAACTGCGTATTTCTTACAGCAGTCATGGACTTGATCCAAAAAAGCTCTTTGCAGAAAGTATTAAAAGCAATGTGATTTCCTTGGCTTGCTCTCTTCACTTGGTTCAAGCACACTCCACAGAATTTTGCCAACTCAACAGAAACCTGTTCCTTTCTATTCCAGTGAAACAGAAGTAAAATTTGAACAGAAATATATAGCATTCGGATCTTCTTTTTCTTTCTTGAATTAAGTGCTAGTGAATTTGAATACTTTCAGGATAAATTACAAGTTGTAGGGATTTCTAAATTTTGTCTATGAACTGCATGTCTGCTTTCCTTAAATCTTATATTTATTGTTCTTTCTTTTTTTTAAATTTTGATCTTTGGAGGGAAAGAACAAATTTACACAAAACAGAGGAGCCAAGAAACAAATAGAGTATTTAGTAGGAACTGATGCCCTTTGAGATTTATGTTCTCTCATAGTAGCACAGAAAAAGATCAAAGAGTTAGTCCTGTACCATAGTTTAGGTGAGAAACATTATTTCTGAGTAGTATTCTATTTCAAATAAGCATATATATGATGTGTGTCTCTGGCTGGTATTTTTTATTCCCTTTAACAATAGGAAAGTCTGCTGCTAGTTATAAGAGAGTAACATCTGAAGGTTATATTGCTTTTTGACTGGGAGAATTAAGTTGATTTATCATCTGTTATGGCCAAGAAAATGTCTCTAGGCTGCGTGTACAATTAGACACAGTCCCTTTTCAAGTGCAAAAAAGTGGGAAAAAACACAAGCTTTTGAAATACATTTTTTATTCTAAATAAAGATATCTAATTTAGGCCTTAAGTGGGAGATTCACAAATATCTATACCTTCCAGCTGCATTGAAATTAAATTACCAAGAGTGATATTCCTATTTGGCAAATTCAAGAGGGACTGCAGCAACACAATTGGGTCCAGATTTCAATCTTTGAAATCTGATTTAGCAAAGTCAATTACTGGCCTGACTTCAAATTGCTATGGTTTTCACTCCTTTAAAAAAAAAATGTTTTCTTTATCCCCGACTCCTGCTTATGCTTTTTAATTTTGCTGTTTTTATGTTCCATTTGCTTCTTCTTGTTGTTGTTGTTGTTCTTTTTACTTTCCATTTAGCAAATTAGCAAGATTTTCATCTAAATTAGAAATGTCAGAAGCAAAGTACCTGCAGAATTCTTTTGTTCACACTGGGACAACTGATCTTCCCTTGCAGTGTTGTGCTGGCCTGAGGGCCACATCCTTCTGCAGAAGTCCTTAGTGTCTGAAGCTTTGACCACATCACAAGATGAGGACTGAGCCCTCCTATGCCCTAGGCAGCATCTGTCTGGGAGAGCAACAATGTCTGAGTCCCAGCACTGTAGATTGTCGATGCAGAAAAAGGCCTATCACATCATTCTCTTGCTTTAGAATGAAGTAAATAAGATCCAGAGAAGAAAAGTGTCAAGCCTCAGGTTATGTAGTTTGTGGAGGGCTGATCCTGCACTCAGGGTTCCTGGATTCCTGTGTAGAATTCTTTCTCATCCCATCTGGCCTTGGCAGGCAGTAATCAATCTTCACTTTCAAAGCTATATACTTTTTTTTCCTTTTTAAAACTTAATTCTCCCCCCAAAAAGCAACACGTTCTCAGAGACTTATAGCTTTGTGTCATTATCAAGCAATCAATATCACTCTTGAAAAGAAATTCAATAAAATGTTCTATCCAAGAGTTTCAGCTGAGTCTTGCAGGGGTCCCTTAAGTCCATTGAACGGACTGGTTTTGGTCATCCGACTCTTACTTACAAGATAGGCAAAGAAAAAGAGTCCCGAAGGTAGAAGTAGGCAATGAAGTTGCCAAGACACCAACAGTGCTGTGAATCTTATGATTTAGGTGACATATTTTCATTTTACAGAGGAGAAAGCTGAGGTTAGAGAGGCTAAGTCATTTTTCATAGGATCTGCATGGGAAAGCCATGGCAAAGCTAAGATCTCAACCAGGAACACTTTGACTGCAAAGCTCATGTTCCTTGAACCAAATGTTTGTAAACCAAGTAAAAAGACGGGGAAGGAGCTCTTTAGAAAGATCTAAAATTTTATTCACTGCTTTTAAAGTCTCTGACATAAAAAATTTCCTGAATAATTCCTCTGGCCCTTAGACAGTATTCCCCCTGGAGGGTCAAGTAGTTAAAGGATTCCTTTTAGTCATGTTGTTAATAAATAAAACCATGTTATTTAGACCTTTGGTTGCATTTGTCAGTCAAAGATATCACTGATTTTCTCTCCCCCCTAGGGGAATATTTTACAAGGACATGTGTGCCCTGGAAAAAATATAAATTTTTCAGAGTAGTTCTGTTCTCCTGGTGCCAGGGAGACTTTTTATTGGCTCCAGAAGGTCACCTTAGTCACATCTCAGTACATTTGTCATTATCAGATTGCTCATCAGAAGAGATCAAGCATTAAACTCTAAGCAGTAAGCTTTGCACCATTGATTGTTCATTTTGGGAAAGTTGTTTTTAGATACATTTTTAAAAGATGTGCAACAAATGGATAACAGAAATGTTCCTGAAGAGACAAGTGTAAATCAAAGTTGGGTTTAAATTTTTTTTTAAATTCACAATTAAAATTATTAATAGTCATGATTCACAGTTACACAGAGTTCAATAGTTGACTAAATATTTTCATATATATAATCTCATTTAATTCTCACAAACACTCCTTCAGTAAAATCCAAGCACATGTGGAAATGTTATAAATTGAGCTAGGCCCTGGAGATAGGAAAATAAATAAATAAAAAATGGTCTTTTTCCTCAAAGACCTTACTATTAAAATTACTATCATCTTCTGTAACATAGGAGGTAAGTAAGGCTCAGAAGTTCCAATATACATTTTCATTGACTCCTTTTATAACCAGGACTGAACCTGGGGTTGTTTGGTAACTCAATTGTCTTTCTACCTAAACTCTATTTAGCCTGAGAGTAGAAACTTACAGTGAAGCAGGCATGGACATATTTCATTCAATTATTTTCTTTAATTATTGTTTTTGGGTTCATAATTTTTATAAATTTGGAATTTTTAAGAAAATGTACACTCATAATCTCTCTTGCTATCAATACAATGCTTTGCATTTCTATTGATAAAAGAAAGTATTATCACTACATGTTGGCTTAATAAATAGAAACAAAATCCAATTTAAAATATCTAAGATATTCAGCCGTGCACTTTATAGGGCATTAATAGCTACGTATGCCTCTCTCTCTCTCTCTCTCTCTCTCTCTCTCTCAATATATATATATATATATATATATATATATATATATATATATATATATATAATTCTAGGTCTCACAGCTATGACGATGAAGACTTGCAGAGAGCCATGTGTGCAAAAGGCAGGTTACAAAAGGACAAGATAAAAAGAAATGAAGAAGAAAGATTCAAGGAATTTGGCTTTGTGGTGAAAGATGAATAGCATCTTGATGGCAGTTTTCTTGTACATGAGGAGGTATTGTACTCTTTGTTTTTTTACCTCTAAGGACAGGCAAAATGAGTTCAAATTGAAGCCCTAGGGATTTAGATTAGCTATGAAAAATGATTTGCTGACAGGTGAGATTCCAGTTACTGGAACAAGATACCAAGAGAAGTTGTGGACTCTCTCTTAAAAAGAAAAGAAAAGAAAGATTTCTAATTTCTTTTTTAAGTTTCAAATGTGACATGGCCCTCGGCAGAAAGTTGGACTACAGGGCTCCAAGTTTCCTTCCAGCTTAATGATGATTACTCTGATGTCTTCAGCCATGCAAAGCATTTTTGCATGGTGTACCCAGCCTCCCTTTTACTTCCCATATAAGAATTCTGTAGAAGTAGTAACTTCAATTTATGGGTTTTTTCCAAAGGTCAGCTACAGTCAGTTTAAAGGTGCCTTTATCATTGTTTCTAAAGGTTACAAGACTGAATGTAGGAAATTGCTAACATTTTAAAAACTGTTGTCTCTTTCATTCATTAAGTTTCATAATGACGGTAAATCATGCAGAATCCAGTGGAAATTGTTATTTTAAAGCTCTAAGATGAGAATATCCACTTGCAAGTGTCCCCCAAGTTTCAGGCTTTCTCTCACCAAGTTAAAATGATCTTTGTCTTCAGAGGATGATTGGAAGCCAGGGATGCACAGATGAATGGGCAGGAATGGATACCCAGGACATTATTTCACTCAGTCATGGGTTTGAAAATCAAGAAATACACTCAGGTATTGTAAGGAATTGTGCAGGATCATACAGCTTAATAAGTACACATTTTACATTAGAATTCCAGTCTTTTGGCTTCCTATACAGGGACTGTTTCATAAAACGTAGTTTTCATTTTTGAAGACCAAAAGAAAAGCAATTTTTAAAAAACCCTCATATTCAAAATATATCCAGATGTTTTAAAGGTCAATCAACATGAAATTCCTTTCAGAAGCCTCTGATTTTCTCTCCATCTGATGATCATAAAAATCAGGTATCTTCCTGTACCAACAGACATATATCAGTCATTTGATTAATATGCAACTACGATATTGTAGTTCTGTGTACAAATATAATCCATATCTTTTCTTATGGGTTTTCTATGTCAACTTGCCAATTTTCTATAACTGTTAAAAGTAGGCTTCAGAGGCAGAAAAAAACTCTTGAGTTGACCTCAAAATTTTCACGTCCAAATGGCTGTATGACTTGGAGCAAGTAACTCAACCTTTTTTGTTTCTTCTTCTGAAAAATGAGGATAAGAATATTTACCTGGACTGAGTGAGGTATGTGCTATTAGGATGTGCTAGGTGCTCAACACAGCAAGGGCAGGCACTGAGCACTCGGTAAACTATAGTAGCTGCTGTTGTTACTATTGTCATTGTCATGGACCTCAACACTCAGAAAGTTACCCTGAAAGAATAAGCCAGGCAGCCTTTCCAGTAGGCATAAAGGATAAAAGGTTCTTAGAACAATGGAACTTTCTTCTACAGCTCTGAAAGCCATGCCTCCATTGTCAAAAGAATATTCAGTTGAAAAGACATTTCCTGTGTTTCCGGAGGACCTAATACATGCCAGAGGAAGGAGAGGATCCTGCTCTTTAAGGGTTTCATGGCTCAGAAGTCAAACAATCATCTACAGAAACAAATACAATATGACATAGAAAAGAACAGTCAGGACAATGCACAGTGAGAGGGAGCTAGAAGAACGGGAAGGGTGTTGGGCAGAATAAGGAAAGGTTTGCCAGAGACAGTGAACAGTCCAACTGTGTCTAAATTCTAAGCAAAATAACAAGGGATGATGATTACTAAGCAGCTTTGTTGTTAAATTGAAATTTTATTGACAAAAACAAGCCGCTGATCAAGTTAGCTACTTAACTGCCTCATCTCCATTCAGTTGGGCTGAAAGAATCACATCTTCGATAGGGAGTGGGACAGAGTGAGACAGAGAGAGGCAGAGATATTTGGGGCACCAAGCCCTTAAACATATACACATACATATAGTATTTACAGTCTTTATTGAGTCAGACTTTTTCAGTGAATCTGCATTTCATGGGGAAAGATAATTGGTGGGTCATTATCAATGTGAGAAGGCCATTTTATAGCATCCTATTTTTACTAAGAGGACTCCTCAAAGACAGTCATGCAGGTAATGTTTTCAGATCTCCACTTTTGCTTGCATGTGAGTTCTCGTTCTTACCTTGATGAAAGACACATAAAGAGGGTCATTACTGATATCCCCAGGGATTCTATTGACCGGATTATCTGATTATATGGCTCCTGTTTACTTAGACGTGAAGTAAGATTTTAAATTCTGCTAATTTTTTAAATAAATGTGGTTAAAAAAAAACTTACTAATAAAGTGATCAACAGATTAAGCCTGTTAAATAAAGTTCTGCACTTAAACCACCCGCATTCTCTGTAATAAATCATTATATTAATAACCCCGAATAGATGGTTAAATGTTTAAAGCATTAAATGCTTATGATGATACAGCTTGCAAAATGTATTAAAACATAAGACATGATCTTTCTCCATTAGGCAGAGGAATCTGTATATAAGAATTAAGGGCTCCCAATGTAACATGCAATATCATTTTTCAGAGCATATACTGCAATAGCATATAAGTCAAAATCACAGCAACAATGAGATAAAAAGATTATATGGCAAGGTAAGTTCTAATCAGCACATATCTTAGTCATTTCCTTTGAAATAACTTTCCTGAGACTATTTGAAAACTCACAATGAATATAAACATATTTCAATTAATTGATTTTAAATGATAAGTAAATTTGGAAACAATTTACCAGATTAACATCTTGAAATATTATTATATTACTATGAAAACACACTAAAAACACCATTCTGAACTCATAATAATGATCTCTCTCTCTCTCTCTCTCTCTCTTTGAACCAGGGATTGAACTCAGGGGCACTCAACAACTGAGCCACATCCTCAACCCCCCTTTTTTGTATTTTATTTAGAGACAGATCCTCAATGAGTTGCTTAGCACCTCTCTTTTGTTGAGGTTGACTTTGCATTTGTGATCCTCCTGTCTCAGCCTCCTGAGCTGCTGGAATCCTAATGATAACCTTTAGATAGCACTTCCTTGCTTTGCCCTGAGAAGCACTACTGGTGCACCAGAGAAGGTGAACTTTGTAGAGAAAGTGCCTTTTTAATTAACTAAAGGGTGATGGGCATACTTTTTCAAGCAGAGAAATTCCCAAGTCAGTTCTCAATCTTCTTTCATTCAGAGCTGCCTGCTAGTAAGTACTGTTCATTCTACCCCACAGTATTTGGAGAATCTTTTCCCTCCTTTACATTTCGTCTTATAATGACTGAAAGACCTAGGAAGGCAGAGAGTTTAGTCAGTCTGTTATTACTATATTCTCAGATTTAGAAGAATGCCTAATTGATGGTTGATATTCAATAAATATATTTAAGCAAATGAATGAATTTATAATAGTCTCAATTTATTGTTCTCTCAACCTCCTCCCTTCCTGTGGAACCTCCTAATTGGCATCAGGAGCCAGGTTTTCTTTTCTCTTTCGCACCTTATACAAGACTGCTTAACCTTGTATAAAGCACAGATTTGTTTCATTCCTTTGCTTGAGGCATTTAAATGCAAATGCCTCCTTATTATTAGAAACTTCTCACGCTGGCATGCTGGCATATAAGAATTGCCACTAATGGACCTAGCCTGCCTTTCACCAGATCCCAGTCTTCAAACAGTACTGTGTCCCTCGGACCATCTTGTGTATTTGATTCTGTTCATGCAGGTGTCTTGGCCCAAAATGGTCTTAGCATCACCTTTACCTATTGAGCTATTACCAGCTCTTAAATATTTCTCTTGAAATGCTCCCTCATTCAAGATCCACTGTCAGGTGCCATTATCTGTGATATCCCTAAGGATATCCCCATTTGTGTTATGCACCTTGTGATACAGTCAATGCCTAGATCCACGTCTTATCCCCAGTTTGCTAAGCTTCCTGAGTCCAACAATTATGTATTACTTATCTTTTACCCTAAAGCACCTACCACATGTAATAAATGGTCATTACATATCTGCTATATTAAAATGATTTCAAAAGGGAGGTCGTAGGATCGGATAAAATGGTCATCATTAAATTAGCTACTTGTATTCACTGTCTCTATAGCTTAATTAGGAAAATGAAAGTGATGATGTTTTGTAAACTTTAAAGAACTATAAAGATTGAGTTGTTTGAATCCTATGCCACAGAGCTGGTTGCACGATTAAGAAATCAAAGCTACTTAGTTATTGTCTTTCCCTGCTATTTCTGGTGGAGAATGGGGAATAGAGTAAGAGATCATTTCCCTTTCCTCAGCAGCCAAATTTCCCAGCAGAGGAGACATTAACATTCGAACATACTTTAACACCAGTGCTCAGTCATGTCACTAAAATGCTATGTGACAGGATTTAGAAAAATTCCCTATCATATTTTGGGGATTAGAGTTTATCATGCATTTAATGTATTAAGCTCATCAAGAAGCTTTGGTTTAGTTTTATAATTTTTTTTTTTAAACAAATCTCCAAATAAACAAAAAACCTTTCTTGGAAAACACTGTAACTCCTATCTATGCTCCTGTCATTGTCTATGGGGGGCCCCTATTTAACACTCAGGTCAAGAGGCTGCATATGAAGAGGAGAGGAGGGAACTGTACTGGGTATTAGTTTGGCTAGTGGCCCTGTCTCAAGGGAAGCTATTTCCCAGGCCATTTTATGCTTCAGATACTCCTGATTTTAGAGACAAGCTGGATACAGGTTATGATATCTGAGAATCCTGGACAAATGGGGCTCATTGGGATATAATCTGATTTCAGAAGGGCTTACGCAATTCACATTCCTTGTCTGAGGCTTTCCCACATTGCTGGGTAACTGATGATATTTCTTTTCTTCTCTTTCTTGCTTTTTTTTTTTTAATGCAGGAAAGAAGAAAACATCTGCCCATTTTCTGAGACAACAGAGCAGCCACCTCTTTGGAGTGAGGGCTGGGTTATGAATCAGTGTTTATCTGCTTCTTCCTTTCATTTACGTGCAGGTTTACTAGACACCCTGGGCTGGTTTGAAACCTCCCAATGACGTCAATGGAGCAGAGAAATTGGAGCAGCGGAGACAGCTGCAATGCACCAAGTCTACTGAGGTTTTATTCTTTTCTCCCGGGGTGACATCTGAGACAGATATTATCAATCAAGCCCTCCTGGCTCAGCACCAAATCAAAGGCACTTTATCATTCAAACCAGTAAAAGCTGCAATTAGAGGATCTGTTCAGCTTTTTTTTTTTTTCCCTAGGAATATTTTGTTCATGACAATTAATAATGCAATTAAAACTGAATTAAACAAGAGAATGCTTGCTAAAATATTTAATTTAAATATGGGAGCAACTTTCTTTAATGTTTCATTTATTAAATTATTAGACTCTTCTGTACATGTTTTGTATAAAAATTTCCAAACAATCAAAATACTAACTTTTCCAAAAATACAAACAAACGCCACATGATCAACCTAAACCAGTATCCAGGAAATATCCACATGTCCAATAATAAAGAAAAAATAAAAGTACATATATAGCATAGCTTTACTGTCATTTAAGAGACAAGTACAACAACAACAACAACAATTAAAAAAAACCTGTGACAAGTGACAGGAAGGAAACTAGTATTCTGCGAATTAACATTTCTTTCACAAACATTCAAAATCAAACCAAAAAGAAGAAAGCAAGCAGAGCAGAGCCAACTGCTTTTTTTGTTTTGTTTTTCTGTTTTGTTTGTTGAGAACAACATATCATTTACTGACTTTTCAAGCTCTCTTCTTAGGTATAGTTTTACTTGCTTGAGTATTTAATAGCATATTGAAATCTAAAAGAATATAGCACTTAATCTAATTATATAGTTTTAAGGACAAGGTCTCCACTCTGTCTCTTTTCTTCTCTAATTTTTTTCAAGGAGGTAACACTAAACTACTAAGGATATACAAGGCCAATCTGAGCAATAACTAATAAACACCCTTAAGGCGAATTTTTTTTTTAAAGTTACCCAGGAGAGCTAGGCATAGAACATTCCCACCAAAGAAAAGGATACAGAACCAACTGCAATCCCTTTCCTTATTTTTTTCCCCTGGAGTGCCTGTTAGCATACAGTGCTGGGGACAAAGTAAGTGAAAACCATAACAGAGACAGGACTGGGGTAAAAATATGGGAGGAAACATCAATGTCATTCTCAAGGTTTGGTAGCCAAACTGAATGGGCTGTAAAGCCATTTAGTTCAGAAAATCAAACTGGCCAAGAATAAGAAACAGGAAACAATACTCTTCAGCAAATTATCCATTGTCCAGGAAACATCATCATCAATTCACTCTGTGATTGCATCAGCAAATAGATATGTTTTAGGTTCCTCCAACTTAATGACAGATTCCCCAAACATGAAAGACCATGCAGGAGTCTTGGTGTTTCAGTGAGGAGCAAACAAGAAATCTTGTGTTTAAAGTCAGCACTAAAAGTTTAGATAAACTAGGATAACAAACTTCTTGCCAATCCAGTGATGTTTACCCCAGGGAGGGTGCTCTTTGTTACTTGGATTTAAACAATAAGCTTCTCTTTTCATCCTTTTCCATGCATTTAGCTGGTGTTTAAAACTACAAATATCTTGTGCGTTATTTATATGATATACATATTTCTTTACTGAGTCCTGAACTTTCTACCACCACTGGAGTCACCATATCATTTCTTTATTTAGTGGAGGGCATTGAGAACTGGTGGATGTGAGAGTGTAGCCCAGCTTCAGTTTTTTTGTAGATACTTGAATGATTATGCATATGCACATTGATAATGAAATGGCTGCACTCAGAGGCACTCTAAGTGTGATGTTTAAAAATATGTATTATGGTGCATCAGTGCCAAGTTCTGTGCTAAGTAGTGGGAAAACACTCGCTCTCTGTCTGTCTGTCTGTCTGTCTGTCTCTCTCAGAGCAAACCTAGACAACAACTTGAAAATCATTCTTACCACCCACACCAAGAAAAAGCAAAGTAGGGCCCTTTCACAGCTGTGAGAAATCTGATTTGTCTTATCAGCCAGTGGTCTACCAAACCTTACCAACGTCATAAGCAAGTGTAATGGCCTAAGTGGTTACCCAGCCTGGAGGTTGCCCTTGAATTTCTTGAATTGGTTTCCTCTTTTCGGGCAATGGATGCCCTACTTCATTTCAGTAACATCTTTCATGGTTTTCTGCAAGAGCCTCCCAAGCAGCTCCTCAGCCTTGAATTCCACCTATACAATCATCTTTTTACATTATGACTGGCCATGCTACTTGCTGCTTAAAAATGACTTCTCAAAGCTTCTATGGAAGTTTCTGTTTCTCAGCCTGTCACAACAGACCCTATATGATATGGAGCTTGATCACTTTTGTAACTTTACCTTTCCTGATATGACACTTCATATCCACTAATACCATATTCAACTCATATCGTTTCACATTTCCATATATTTTTTTGTCCTTTTCCTCTATCTTTACTCTCCAATTCCTGTTAATAAGTGCTTTTTTGATGACAGATACCAAATGGCCATCCATGTATTTGCTCTCTCCTCTGCTTGCTCCTTACTTGACCGTGAGTTCTGAAGATTAATAACTACAGGTTATCTGTTTCTATTTCTACTAAGTACAGAATGGCACACTGCATTGAAAAAAGGCTGAATGAATCAATGAACATCAGTATTTATGATTTCAATTGATCTACCTCATCAGAGAGTTGTTAGAAAACTTTCTGTGGAAAAGGGCTGGATCTTCAGGATGCCTACTGGCCATTTAGACCTCCCCTCTGGAAATAAGTACTGGCTAGATTCTGGAGCCATAGGAGATGATAACGGAAGTTCTAGAATTGAGTTCAGAGAAATGGACTTCAAGTTCACACACACTCTAAGGTGTTCCCTGAGCTTATAAGAAGTATAAAGTCTACCACATTAATCCAGAAACTGCAGTGAAGTCAGAGGTGGGAGCCTATATCCATGCGGACAGCAAGCGTATTAGTCATTTGATAACAACTTGCATTAAATGCCCTAATGACCTAAATGTCCTGGATCATTTACTTATTCATTCATTAGGCAAATATTGACAGATAACTCTGCCATCCTAGATTGCAGACTCAATGATGAGCAACAGTTAGCTTGTATTTAGAAAGCATCTACTCTGGTATACTTTTTTCTTCCTTTCAATACATTTTGATGTGTGATCAGCTCATGTAGAGGGCCCTTCGTATCCATGGGCACATCTCACCCTCAGTGCTACATTACTGAAGTTCCTTCTCCACGGAACTTTTGTTCCTATATTTGGAATCTACCCTCCATCATACTCTGAATTCCTCCCCCACCCAATCTCTCTTTTGTAGTGCTGGGCATAGAACCCTGGGCCTTGTACATGCTAAGCATACACTCTACCACTGAGCCACATCCCCAATCTTCTCCATCATTTCTATGTTGCTACCCATCCCAAATGCAGTCCCCACCATCCATTGACAGGTAGAAAAGAGAAGGATCACTGCTTTCTACTCATGCACAGATACCTACATAGTCTGGTATTGGCCATTTATCATTCAATGGTGCTTTGGTATTAACAAAGAATTGCTGGATGAGTTTCCATAGTAAGATTGACAAACACTAGTGAACCAGTGTCTTTTAATCAATCAAGGCAATAAAAAGTCAAGGTGGAAAAAAAGTGAAGGTGGATCCTCTTTGACAGATGATTGATATTCAGAGTCTAGATATGGAGTATATATGCTTCATTGGCCAGACAATTGGAGGATCTTTGAGAGCCTTTCACTTGTTTGCAACAGTTTTAGTATACTGTATATCTTACATAGCTATTTCTTACTTGTAATATAAATGCCATAAAAATCTGTTGATTGCTATATTAGTGAAAATATTTTTAGACAAGTGCACTAAAGAGTTCAAATAAACTAGGAAATAGATATTTTTGTTCACAAAGGTCAGAAATGAATTTAAATATATTCATTATCTAAATTTTAAATATTTATAAACTTCATAAATAATAATTTGAAATAAAAACCATGACCAGCAATTATAAAAATTGTATTTATCACATAGAAAGAGCAGAGTTTTAGAATCTATATTATTAGGGCTGAGTTTTCATTCAAATTTTGCTTAATATTTTCTCAGTGAAAACTGGAAAATTAACACCACAAAAGCCTTTAATAATTTAATCTGTAATGTAGTGACAATAGTCCCTATCTAATAGGGTCTCAGGAAGGATCAATGAGTGTAAATCAACTACCACAATTTGTCAAGAGTGGATATTTTATGTTCCTAAACAATATAAAATTTTTCAATAATTTTGAAGTTGTTAGAGGGAGAAGAGAAAATCACTATGTGATAATTTCAGAATATATCACCTATAACTGAGCTTTTTCAAAAATATATAAGAGAAAAAGAGATGCATATACAATCTCTTCCTTTCTTCTTTTTTTCTTGAGGGATGGAAGTCATTGCAATGAAACTTTTGGTATTATGAAATGTGAATTATAATTCCACTTCTGCTTCCTTTATATCGTAGAAAATGATTTTGGATGACCTAATATTTCACTGAAAATACTGCCTACCAAATCCTGTGTTGACTCTTCTGAAATTATCTATTTACAAGACATCCCCTCTCTTTTAAGAAAGGCTATAGAACATTCCCACAGTCTGACTGATTACTTGGAAATTGATAAAACACCAGAACCCGCACTAAATACCCTTGAACTGAGGTTCCTAAATGTCACAGAGCCTGAATATTTATTATCTGGCTTTATTGTATGTGCTATGGCCCAAACCCTACACTTGACTTATTCCCACCTGCAGCTTATGATACAGCTCAACAAAAATAGTCCTTTTGGGGACTTTGAAACTTTGTTGCTATTAGAATAAAGACTACAGAATGATCCTTTATTTTTTAATAAAATCCTCCTTTAGGTTGTCTTCTTGAGGATGTAAAGAGAGTCCAAGACCAAGGCATGTCAGAAGTCATTGATACAGTTAAACTCTTGGGTATATCTAAGTCCCAAGTCACACAGTTACACACACACACACACACACACACACACACACACATTAGGTTAAATATTTATTGAGCACTTACTATATGCTAAATGCTAATAATTTTAATTATCAACTGATGAGACAAAAATTCTGCCCTCATGGAGTTCACATTCCATCCTGCTGAGGTGAATAATATGGGAGTCTTGGGGGCACAACTTAATCATACATAGAATACACTCAGTAATCGTCATCAGTTTCTGGGCCAGTCATACCCATTCCTGTCTCCATCCCATTGCCTTTGGTTCTGTTTCTCTCCAGAATGCCTCCCATGTTATCTTGCTAGACCAAGGTCAAATGTCACCTTCTCTGTGAAGTCTGTCTATCTCTCCTTGGGGCCTTGTAGGACTTTACGTATAGCTTTACTATTGCATTTCTCAGGCTGTCTTCTTACAGGTAGGTGTCTGACTCTTCCACTAGAGGATAAGCTCCTCTTAATTCAGACCAGCGCTAATAATCAAGATGACTGACCCAGAGTACAATAGAGTAGCATTCTTAATAATGTTCACTTGGCAAGTGAAGGCAGCTGTATTCTACCATAAAGAAAAGAGAGATCGATTGTGAGGTTAGCTGTAATTTGGAAGCTTCTTTGCATGCCACACATACCAAAGTCTGAGTAATTCAAGAACTTGACTGTTTTGCTTGAAATACAGTCATTTTATTTAAAATGCATTAGCACTGTTTCACTAACAAGTGATTCAGCAGGCAAGGTAATTCAAAAGTTAACTTTTAATTAGTTGACACAAATAGCCTTGATAAAAATACTAATTTTATGACTTGATTATCTTTTAAAATGCTTAATTTCATCGGTGCTTTCGTTGTTTGACTTAGTTGAGGACTATAGTTAAACATTTATTTTCTTCAACCTTCTAATTATCACAAGAAAATTAAATTAACTGTCCTACTTTAAGAAGGGATTTTTAGCCATCTGACTAATTTACTGTGATTGGCACAACAGAGCTTTCTTTGGAAAGCCCAATTTAAGGCAGGGAATGTCCACAGGTGGATGTCCCTGAGCCATCAGTGCAGCGAGCGCAAGCCTGTCTGATGTGCAGTTTTGTAGATGGGGCTCTCTAGACACATCTGGCAGATTAGCTGTTTCTTTGCCAATTAACCTCCACCTCCAATCTTGGGAACTTTTTGTTGTTGTTGTTTTGTTTTTCAATGTGTCTTCAGCTTGGAGAACCTTACCTTTCTTGATTCAACTATGCAATCAAAGAGGAAACTGCATTTCTGACAGGGAGGAAGGTCTTGAGAGACAGCTAACATCCCTTCCTGTAATCAACTCTCAGGATAATTTTAGGTCTTCTGTTGAATTGATAGCTGGAGCCATCTGCCTTGAACTAACTTGTAAGTGCTAAGTACCTTTTGGAGTCAATAAGAATATGCTCCTTCTTGCTCTCCTGTCTTAAGAAAATAAAATCTTCTGTGTGGCTTTTTCAAGGAAATAATCTCATGGAAAGAGTTTGTTTTCCTGTCCCCAGTGTGAGGCAACTGCAGTCACATTTCTTTTGTACCCCATCCCCTGGTACCTTGCTTCAAGGAGAGCCCAGGAAACATGAGCTGAGTGATAGATGACTGACTTGTAAGTGTGTGTTGTGCTTGAACAGGTTTGTGCAATTCTTTTAAGTAGTAGAAGAAGGAAAAATAATGTATGTCTTCCAAAGTTATATACATTTTTCCTCATCAAAGTAGATTATAGGTCTTTTCCTCGTTTGTTCAGCTTATGGCTAATGTCTCAAGAGGAGGATAATGTTCATGGCACAGAAAAAAAAAAACACAGATATTTCAAGTCTTGAATATCTGTAAATAAATTAGTTGTTAATTGAAATGAATTCTTCTGCTGTTTGTACCGATCAGTGACTATTAGTACAATACAACGTATTCAAATTGTTATGAGTGTTCAAATTTTACTGGCTTTTATGAAGATCCCAGGGACTTGATCTCAGGCACATTTTTTTTTTCTCATACTGGCTTTGGTAATTAAGCAAAGGGTCTTTTCCAAGCTTAAATAAAAAGCTACCTTTCACAAGAGATCTACACACGGGATTGTAACCTAATGGTTGTCAAAAATTGCCTTTTGATCATTATAGTCTGCTCAGTGGTTAGCAGTGACAAATACACTCTGTCAGGCTCTATGGATTTTCTATTAGTTCAAAGAATAAATATTTACTGGTTTATGGGAGTCTTTACAGATCTATAATATAGCTTCTAACATGATGGCAATGGCAACCAACATTGTTTTTGCTTAAACAGTTCATCCTACCTACTAAATATACTAATATGTTCTGCTTTAGAAATATACATAGTACTATATATATATATATATATATATATATATATATATATACACACACAAATAAACACATACACATGCATACATACATACATATATATGTATATAAACAAAAAAATTGAAAAGTAATTTCACTATCAAAATAATTGTTCTCATTACTGATGATTTTTCCTGGGGATCCTTTAAAGTTCAGCTTCCACAGTGCATTTAAGTGATAGTTTGTTTACATATAATTAATTGATGTGGGTGTACTTGAAAAGGGAGATTCAATTTTGTTACCTAACCTGAATTCACTGTTAGCTGTAGTTCAATAGTAAAAGAAATGCAGATAAAGTAACTTAAGAATGTAAAGTCAGATGAGTTCAACTGGAAAAAGAAATTACACATAATTCCTAAGGAGTTATTTAAAGGGAGATAAATAATTTTCAGATAGATGGCTTAAAAGAGTAGTTAGGCAGGTTTTGAAGCTTTCACTGATGACACTTGAAAACATTTTACCACTTTAAAGTTCAACAGTCTAATTGGGATATTCCATTTCCAGGTTGTCATTAAGAATTGACTGAACTGATGTCCAGCAACAGTTGACTGGAAAAGAAAATGTGGTATACATACAGAGTGGAGTTTTATTCAGACATCAAGAAGAATGAAATTATGGCATTTGCCAATAAATGAATGGAACTGGAGAGCATCATCCTAAGTGAAACAAGGCAGACTCAGAAAGTGAAGGATTGAATGTTTTCTCTCATACGCAGAAGGTACGGCAAAATAAGGGGGAGACAGTGGAGGGACAGAAGAAGGGGATGAGAGGCACAGAGAAGGAATGGGAAAAGGGAGGAATGGTGAAATGAAATTTCAAATCATCCTACATACATATATGAATATGCCACAGTGAATTCCATCTTTATGTAATCTATAAAGCACTAATAAGGGAAGTAACTAAGGACAGAGTAGGACGAAGAACAGGAGAAGAAGATCAACATTAATAGAGATGAGAGGGGGGAGGGAAAGGGAGAGAGAAGGGAAATTGCATGGAAAGGGATGGTGATCCTCAGGGTTATACAAAATTACATACAAGAGGAAGTGAGGGGTAAGGGAAGAATAATACAAGTGGAAGAAATGTTTTACAGTAAAGGGGGTTGAGAGAGAAGAGGGGAGGGGAGGGGAGGGGGGATAGTAGAGAATAGGATAGAGAGCAGAATTTATCAGACACTAGAATGGCATTAGGTAAATCAATGGAAATGTAATTGATGTAACTGATGTGATTCAGCAATCTGTATACGGGGTAAAAATGGGAGTTCATAACCCTTTTGAATCAAACTGTGAAATATATCAAAATAGATGTAATGTTTTGAACTACCAACAATAAAAAAAAGATGAACTATAAAAAAAGAATTGATTGAGCCATTGGTGTATTGAGCCATATACCTCAAAGATTATACGGAAGATGCAAATAGACTGTTGTGTGTTTCACAGCACTTGCCTGAATTCTTTCCTCCTAAAATGGAATACAACTTCAAAGCATCCTTCATAGAAACCAACCCAACTAGCCACTCCTTCCATGCTGGTTCCAATGGGTGATGTTCTTTCCTGCTTTAATATCCTTCATGGATTCCCATATCTTCCAGGATAAAGAGACACCATTATGAAGCAGGTTATGGTATATTATTCCTGGAAGTTCTTTCTTTTGGTTTTCTATTTAGTTATGGCCTACTTTTCTATCAAAGTTCTTACTATGGGGCTGGCGTTGTGGCTCAGTGGTAGAGCGCTTGCCTAGCATGTGTGAGGCACTGGGTTCAATTCTCAGCACCACATATAAACAAACAAATAAATAAAGGTCCATCAAAAACTAATAAATTAAAAAAAAAATTCTTACTATGGGTCACCTCCTTAATGCCCCCATCTGATAAAGGTGCATCCATGCTCTGAAAGCAGATTGTGTACATGTCTATTATTATTGTGACACTAGTGATTTCTACTGGTTAGTAATTTAACAGTGGTTGATTAATTTGTGGGTGCACCCTATCTGATGGTTAGACAACTTATGATTCCAGAAGTCTAATGTTATACCTGGTACATAGTAAGTGCCCAATAATCATTTGTTGGGAAGATAAATGAATCAACCATTTTAATGGATAAGTGAACTTGTTAAAAAATTGATTTGAACAACATGTCATTACTCAGAAGATCTGGACTTTCAACAGTGCTAGACAACTTACAGACAATATGAAGAAGAGGAACAAGCAGTAAGGAGGTTTATATTTACGAGTTAATTCTTTTTTTTTTTTAAGAGAGAGAGAGAGAGAGAGAGAGAGAGAGAGAGAGAGAGAGAGAGAGAATTTTTAATATTTATTTTTTAGTTTTCGGCAGACACAACATCTTTGTATGTGGTGCTGAGGATCGAACCCGGGCCGCATGCAATGTCCAGGCGAGTGCGCTACTACTTGAGCCACATCCCCAGCCCACGAGTTAATTCTTTGGGCACTGGGCCAAGTGCTTTGACATCTCATATAAGCACCACAATTAGAGATCAGATACATAATACCAAAATTATATTTTCATTTTTCATTTCAAAATTCAATTTATTTTTATTAAGTACTTCAATTGTGCCAGTACCTGTGTTAGGCACTTATTCTATGAGCCCAAGATCATAGAGTTGTAAATTGGAATTTTCAACTGTTGTTCTGGTTCTTGAGGTAGAGTTTTTATTGAAACAATATCACCAGACTGGGTGTGGTTGGTGCACACCTGCAATCCCAGCTTCTCAGGAGGCTGAGGAAGGAGGATCACAAGTTCAAGCCTCAGCAACTTAGCAAGACTCTGTCTCAAAATAATAAAAAAAGGGCTGAAGACTTTACTTAAGGGGTACAGTGCCCCTGGGTTCATTCTCCAGTATCAAAAGAAAAAAAAAATCACCACCCAACCTGTGTTCTAGAGCTCCAGTGAGATATCCGTAGGTATTTTACCCCACAAGGGGTGATCAGAGGAGTTTAAATTACTTTTTATCCTTTTTCATATGTCTTCCTTTGAGAAATTCATGATAAAATTAATTGTACATCACAGATCTGAAAACCAAAACTGGGCTTAACTTTCTAATCAAGTGTTTCCTAGTTTTATGAAACTGACCTTTTTTTTATGTCTTTGCAGAACATTAATGTTCCACCCTGTGAGTTCATGACTTCCTTCAACTGAAGCTATATTAAAATGTGAAGGAAATGGTTCTTTTATTCTGAGCCAATGACTCAAAATTCTTTTTTGAATTCCACAGATGAAAGGAATAGTAAAAATTCTAAGCTCCTTTTCCTTGCCTGTCCCCCATATTGTTGATTGATCCTAGAAAAAAAATGTGTTCAGGAAAAATTGTGTTTTGACATATTAGAACTCATTATGCTCAAAATTAAGATTTTTGTTTCTCTGATTTCCTTCTCAACCCACCAAAAATATTTATTGAACGAACCAAAGCACGGAGCTAGGTATACTGTGCAAAAAAAAAAAAAAAAAAATATGCCAACTATCATTTCTGCCTTCTAGAAGCCTTGGCATTTATACCAGTTCAAAATTTTAACAAGCAATGTCCATTTCAAAAATATACACTCGATTCCTTTGTGTTTTTTTTATACAAGTAGATTGGGGACTATTAGATTACACAAATGAATGAATGTATAACACATCAACTGTCTGGTGCTAGATGGTGATGCCCTTATACTCCCCCACAATTCCATGTTTCTTACTGTGTTAACCCTCAAAATGGAGACACAGTTCATAGACAACAGAAATATTTTAAATAGTGCAAGGTATTTTAAATTTCTCCCATAGTTAAAAAAAACAACATTTAAAATAATCATTAACTATTCATTGACCATATTATATATATGGCTGTTATACTATATTATATATAATATGGCTAATGAATATACATATGTATATTCATTAAATATGTTTAAAATATGGAGTGGTTAAAAAATCTTTGTAATTTACAGTGATTTTGTTCATCACCTTATATTTCATTTTGTAAGAGTTTAATAGACGAAAACCTTTCAACTGTAAACTTATTTTAAACTTCAAGTCAAGAAAAATTAATATCATTTATGAATTTTACCCAGTCTGAGGAAACAGATAACAATATATTCTTTACAGAAAAATTCTACTCCATTCACTCTCCTAAATTTTTTTTTCAAAAGCAGAAAGTCCAGAACTTTTATTTCATGAATCTACTGAAGCATTTCCCCCCCGAATCATATAACTCTACAAGGTATAACATTTCCCCATTGCATTTCACTTGTTTTCAATTTCTTGTGATTCTGTGATTTAAATAAGAAACCACCTCCCAGCTCGGTTACTGAACTGTCAGATAAAGTTTGCTGCTTGTAGCATCACGGCACCTACCATATCCACGAATGTCGCCGAGGAGGAGGCAAGTCACTAACGTGCAGCATCCCGAGAAGCTGACGCTCTCAGCATCCCACCACTCAACAACTTAGTTCATTTTCATTAATTCCCCTGGGTTCTTGCTGCCACATAGTTATTACTGAGCTCTTTGTCCTTCTATTTTTCTTTCTGATGGCATGTCACTTTCCAGTGCAGAGTAGATATCATTTTCAATATGAATACAAATGACTTAGCAATCAACATATGAGCGTTCAACAGGAACAGCCTCAGTAGTTTCCTTTAGAAATCAAATGAGAAAAAATCGATCTGCAGCCAAATCTGAATGATAGCTTCCCAAGGAGTGTGTAGCATTTCATCCAGTTTACCTCAGGAAAGGCAAGAATTGGAGTTTCCAAAATTGTAGAGAAATCTCCCTTTAGACAGTATCGTCTGTTTTCTCTGTCATTCTGCATTTTCTCCTCCGTGCCTGGTGATTTGTCTGCATGTTTGGGGTTTTCTTTTATGCCGAAGTTCTCAGGGATCAGGTTCATCAAATAAAATTCTCTCTCCTTCTACCTTTTGCATTGCATTTGGAGCTATCGAACCTCCTGGTCTGACTCGTTCTGCATTGTTTAGCTCATTCAGTGCACGATGAGAGAACACCTAACATACGGGTCAGATTTCCTGAATGACATATGTTGGACCACAACAAAGGAGAAAACCCTGGAGAGATTATAAGGCCTTTTCATTGCAGAAGATTACAGAGCAAAGAAAATGTCTATGTTACACAAAGAAATAACAGTGTGACTGGAATAATGAATTCCACTTTCAGGTTTGGGATCAACTCCCCTCGCTGCTCTCAGCATGCTGGTGTGTATTTAAACTTTCACCTCTGGCCCAGGAAAATGGGTCTCTAAGCAGACAGAATGACCCTTGAAGGTCAGCGGGCTCACCGTTAATTCAGCACAACAGTAATAGGTTCAAAGATCCTCAGATCCCTGAAGAACTAAAGGCATCTCACAGAGTGACGAATTATTCAACAGAGACAAGGGTCTCAGCATTCTGGATGTCTGAGCAGAATATGATCATTAATACTAGTCTGCCATCAAATGAGAAGGCATGTTGGAGTGACCTCTCTTTTGTCTCTTGTTTTAGAACTTAGTCTTCTGTATCTTCCTTTTGGATCCTAATAATCCAATATTCTTATTGGATCTGAATTCCTGGAGGGCCACCTGATTTCCCCATCTATATCTCAACTTCCCAACCCTCACAATGTCCCAGAGAAGGTGACTTTTGGACAGGACTGATTTTGTTCAATGGCAGAAACAGGTATAAAAACAAAACAAAACAGGTTCACAGAAGATGAAAGCTTAGTCAGGAAAACCAGTTTTCTAACTGGACTTCCTCTTGTGCCCTTGCCCCTCTATGCTTTCAAAATAGCATCTAGGATAATCCTTTAAAAAACCTAACTCAGGTCATATCTAATTCATCAGCCAAACACCTTCCAACTGATCTCCACTTCATTCAAAGTGAGAGCTAAAGTCCTTGCTATGGTCTAGGGCTCCTGGACCTGGTCCCTATTGTCTTACTAACCCCTTTGCCCTCCTTCTTCAAGCCGATGGAGTTACTGTGGCCCTTGGCTGTTTCTAGAACATTCCACTAATGCTCCTGTCTCTGGGGTTTTTCAATGGCTATTCTCTCTGCTTAAAAATGCTCTTCCCCAGTTTGCTGCATGCCTCACTCCCACATTTTCTCAAGTCATTGCTCAAATGGCACCTAGCCTGCCTATTGAGACCTATCCTGACCACCGTTACCCTAGCCCTCTCTTTATCTTGCTTTATATTTTTTCAAAGACTTTATTGATAACATGTCATAATTTGATTATGGTGTGCATCATTTGTATCCTTGCACAAAAATGCAAATCTGAGAGAAAGAGGGTTGGTGTTATTTTTTTTTCACTGCTTTATTGTCAGTGTCTAGCACAAAGTAGGTGCTCAATAAATACTTGTTGAAAGTTAATTAAAAACAGAATTGAGTGACAGTCCACAGGCTTACAGTTAACAAGGACAAAGATAATTGGCTTATTTCATAACTAGATAGAAGTGATGTTTATGAAAATAGTTTGGGGCAGCACCAACATTCAAGCTAACCATCTTATAGGAAAGAACCACTCTGGTGTCTAGGGGCACAATGTAATTATTGAGAAGGGCTAAACTTCTAGAAAAGAAAAAGGCACTGGTGAATGTGGTTCACTTAGGCAGCAGTATTATTTTTGAGAAAGCCACTAAAGGGTCATTTTTAGGTTGTGAAGAAATGTACATTAACCAAGGCTATCTGGGGATTTTTAATGAGGGGAATTTTAAATTTGATGGGTGGCTAATTTCCCACATAATTTACCACTATAATCACCAGCAGAGACTATGCTTTTACATTTGAAGATGGAAAAAAAAGTTATTTTCTTGTTCAATTTGATAGAATTATCAAAAAGCTTAAGTTCTTTGTTTCAAATAACAGATTTATTAAGCTATAATCCCCATGCTCTCCTTCCTGTATAAATTCACCCTTATAAAGTGCCCAATCCAGTAGTTTTTACTATATTCACAGTTTCACACCTATCACTGCTATCAAATTTTATCACACTTGCATCACCCCCAAAAGAAATCCCAGCTCCACTCCCATCCCAGCCCAGTCTCTGGCAATCACGAATACATTTTTCTTTCTTTATGGATTTGCCTATTCTAAACATTTCACATAAATTGAACCATACGTTTAAGTACTATATATGTCAGACTGATATGCGCGTCATACATACCATGTACACAATCTGTGACTCTTTTCACTTAACATAAAGTTTTCAAGGTTAATTCATATTGTGGCATATACCTATATATTTTCATTATCAAAGAATATTCTATTGAATGGAAATATCATATTTTGCTTAGCTTGACTGCCATATGAGTAGCTTATTTTTTTAGTTATTATGAATGAATAATGCTTCTATGAACACTTGGGTACAAGTTTCTAAGTGGATGTATATGTTCTAGGGCTCCTGGAACCAGACCCTATTATCTTCTAACCCTGTTGCCCTCCTCCTTTATGCTGCTATAGCTACTGTGGCCCTTAGCTGTTTCATGCCAGCAATTCTCCTGCCTCTGGAGTTTTTCAATGGCTATTCTCTCTGCTTAAAAATGTCCTACCCCAGTTTGCTGCATGGCTCACTCCCGAATTTCCTCAAGTCTTTTTCATTTTTCCTGAATATAAATCTAGGAATGAAATCTGTGTATCATACTGTAACTGTATGTCTAAGATTGTGAAGAACTGCCAAACTTTTTCAACACGTATGTGTCATTGTAGAGCCCCACTAGTAATGTGTGAGAGTTCCAGTTTCTCCACATTCTTTCCAACACTTGTCAATTTCTGTCTTTTCAGCTATCGCCATCCTAGCAGGTGTAATGTAGTATCTCATTGTGGTTTTGGTTTGCATTTCCCTGATGGGTAGTAATGCTGAGCAAACTTTTATGTGGTTATTTGCCACTTGTATATCTTCTTTAGAGAAATGTCTATTCAAATCCTCAGCCCATTTTTAAATAAAAATATTAGTTACTTGGTGTTTTATTGTTGAATCATAAGAGTTTTATATATTCTAGAAACAAGTTATTTATCAGATACATGATTTAAAAATATTTTCTCTTCTCTTTGAGTTACCTTTTACTTTATAAAAAAATGTCTGTGGATGCAAAAAAAGGTTTTAAATTTTAATGAAGTTTAGTACATCTATTTTTGTTTTATCCCAATGTTATTTGTGCCTTAGGTGCCGTATCAAGGAGATCCTTGACTAATACAAGGTTATGAATATTTACTTTTATGTTTTCTAACAAAATTTTTATGGTTTTAGTTCTTAACTTTCAAGTCTGTGGTTCTTTTGAGCTAATGTTTTAGATATTATGAATTAGGAGTCCAACTATTTTTTTTTTGCACATGCATATCATTTTCTTAGCACTATTCATTAAAAAAACTATTTTCCTCATTGAATTGTCATGATATGTTGTTCAAAAATAGATTTGTCATACATGTATGAGTTTATTTCTGGATTTTCAGTGTTATTATGTTGATCTGTATGCCTACCTTATGACAACCTACTGGGGTTTTGTTTTTAGCAAATTTTTAAATTTGTGAAAGTATGATTTTTCCCACTTTGTTCCTCCTTTTCAAGATCATTTCAGCTATTTTAGATTCCATATTAATTTTTGAATCCTCTTGGCAATTTTTCCAAAAAAAGACCACTGGGATGTTGAGAAAGATCGTGTTGACTCTTTAAATCAATTTTGGGAAATGATACCATTTAAAAAATTAAGCCTTCTGATCCATGAACATGGGACATTTTCCTAGGTCTTCTTTAATTTCTTTTGACAATGTTTTGTAGTTTTCCGTGTACGAGACTTACACTTCCTTGGTAAATATTTTGTTCTTGATGCTATTGTTAATGTAATTGTTTTCATAATTTCATTTTCAAGTTGTTTCATTAACAATGTACAGAATTACAATTGATAGTGTGTTTTGATATTGTATCCTGCAAAGTTGCTCACTTATTATTCTTTTAGTTTCTCTTCAGGGTATTAGGGTTTGTGTATTCCTTAGGATTTTTCTTCATAAGAAATTATGACATCTGTGATGTTAAGCTCTTCAATGATGAGATTTATTTCTCTTAATCACCAAAGCTGAAGGAGTAAAAGCATTCTTTTTTTTTTTTTGAGTTCCCTGAAAGAAACCTACTGACCTACTGATAAGTCTTTGAAAAAAATAACAAACTGTTATTTTTACTTCTTATCAAATGTTATAATGTTAATATTGATATAACAATAGGAATAAGAATGACAATATATATGAGGAACCACTCTTCTCAATTTTATCTTAATCTTCCCAACATTCCTCTGAATTAACAATTTTTTTTGTTCTCATTTTATAACAGGAAGCAAGCCTGAGAAGGGATACACGACTTACCCAAAGGCACAATTAATTAGATAAAGTGGCATTGTAGGGATTCAAATGCAAGGTGAAGAAACTAAGTCTGAGAGACATGGATTCAAGAAGACCCCAGCTTTGGCAATGGAGTTCTTTATTATTTCATTTGCAATATGCCCTAGTGCCTCTAACAGAGATTGTTGGTCATTTTCTAAGAGCTGAATTCATAAGAGTAGGGATTCCTCTGGATGGGGGAGGGGAGACCATACATATGAAAGGCATTACTCTATGATTACTCCTGAAAATGGCTCTCTTGTGACTTTCTATTAAAGCATGTCTTGCTGATAGAGTGGATCTTGGTTTCCAGCTGAAAAGGCTGGAAATAAATGGAAGAAAAATGATGGCAGAGACTTGCATACTTATAGACAAATACATCTCAAGATTTGTGCTTAAAGCTCACTAGGAGGAAAAGCAACAAGGAATAAATGTTATCTGAGAATGGAAAGGCACGTAGGCAGTCCATCAATAGCTAACAGCATGAAAGACACCAAAACAACCTTGCCTGAGCAAGCAGTTTCATTCAGTAATAAGTCACGCACTAGTGCCAGGTGAAGATCTTCTACAGGCTGGCACGAAAAATCTGAAGTGTGATTGGCAGCTAAGCAGCCAGTAAGTACTTAAACAGGGAAGCACTTCACCAATTTTTTTTAGCTTTACTAGTTTTTAAATAGCATTTTAAAAATTATTTCATTCCGAACCATTTTACATGTTAAAATATGACTTGATTAAGGTGTATTATAGTAAATGTTGTATTTCTGAACAAAATAGGTTGGACTGTTTATTTTCAAGCAATATTTTTACATGAGCATTTGTTTGATATGAAAAATCAGAATCCAAACTATTTCACTTAGAAACAGTAACAGCTGCAATAATGATTAGTGTAATAATTATATATTCAAAGGACCATAAAAAGGTTAGTAATAGATTTAAAAATTACCTTTAAATATTATTTTGAGTTTCCAAAGGGTTTTCACATATATCATTGCAATTAATCCCTACCAAGACCTTTGAAAGTAGTATCATTATCTCAATTTAATAAATAAGAAAATTTACATTTAAATATAATCTCAACAAACATCAGTGTATCAGATACTATGCCAGGTGTTGCCCCTCATGGGATTTTATCTACCAATAAATCTTATCTAGCACTTACAATAACTATTGAGGCAGGTATTGTTAATTCCTTTCTGCAGATTAATCTCAGGGAGAAGTAAAAGCTTCCTGATCCTGTAACTAGTAGGACACTGGAAGGATTTGAGTACAGTTCTTTGGAGTCTAAGGCTAGTGATCTTTCAGCAAGAAACCTTATGCCAACCCGTAAAGAACAGTAGCATTATTATCTTTTTTTTTTTTTTAAATACCAGCGATTGAACACAGGAGTGCTTAACTGAGCTGTATCCCAAGCCACTCTTATTATTATTATTTTTTTAATTTTTAAGACAGGGTCTTGGTAACTTGCTTTAGGCCTTGCTGAGGCTAGCTTTGAACTTGCTATCCTGCTTTGCTTCCCAAGTCACTGGGATTACAGGCAAACATTACCACACCTGGCAGCAATATTTTCTTGATTCAGGATATTGAAAAACAGAACTGAGAAAAGTTCAATAGCCTGTCCATGACCACAGTAGGACTAATTGAATTCAAGTCGTATTGAATTGGACCTTCTATTTCTTATACACAAAACCAGAATTTATAATTAATAGATTTATTACCCAAATAACTCATGATCTTTAACTCTTTCCTCAGTTTATCTAAAGTCCAGCAGCACCTGATCCATACATTACAGCTAGAAGCCAGTGCAGACTGAGCAGCGTTTATAAATCTACAGTTACAGAAAATAGATAAGCTAGCTGGGTTACTCAAAATCTAATGCACAGAGTTGACTAGCTCTGCTTGATACTAGTTCCAGATGACAGCACTAAGGGAGTACAGTCCAGTCTTCTTCCCTTTCTTGGAAACCACAGACTGCTAGATTCTATGTGTGTAAGTGTACACACAGGTGTGTTTGTGGGAAGGAGGGTTAAGGGATCACCAGAATGGCAAAAAGTAAAGTAGGCAAGTTCATGATTCTTATCACCAAAGAAGGCTGCAAAACCCCAGAGTTTGTCCCCGTGCAGAATTTTTCAAATAGCAATAAAGCAAGGAGGTAGAAACTATAAAAGTCGCACTGAACATATAGACATTGGAGCTTCCATAGACCTTCTTATATCAATCCTAAACAGCATTTTTTTTTTTTGGCAGGAGGGAAGGGGAATCAAGAACACTTGGATTAAAACTAGAGCTTTCATTTGATGAGTACCTGTTACACAATGACCAGGGTTTAATATAATTTCTCAATTAATAGTCACAACAAGTTTATGATTTTGTTACCATTAATTCCACTTCAGAGATGATGGAAGCAAGAATGCAAGGGACTAATTGGCTGCTCAAGGTCACAAAGCTAGTAGGTGAATTTGGGATTCAAAACCAGATGTGTATATCTCTAAAGCCCCTGATCTTTGACTGTTGGAAGCCTGAGTAGAATATCAGTGGTGTAAGTGGCCTGTCCTGAGACTCACACCACTTATTAGCTGTGTGTTCCATGATAAGTCATTTATCCCACTGAACCCGAGTCTTCACCTTTAAATGCAACTAATGAATTGCTTTGTTGATAATTTAAATAGGTAATTTTATAAAAACACCTGAATAATAAAATAGCATATGAATATAAATTTTAAATAATGAAAGTTTTTTTTTTTATACAAAAGAAAATCTAAAAAGATGAATTGATGAGTTGATTCTCTTATTCAAAGAATTGAGTGTTAAACCAGAAATGCATTTGGGGGTAACATTATCCTGATCTTTTAAACTTGGGGTAAGTATCAAAAAAGCTCCTAAAAGGGACAATTTCCCAGAATCCAGTCTAAGAACTCATTCCAAAGATAACAAAAAGGCTCCTCTGTGTGCATGTACGTGTGTGTGTGTGTGTGTGTGTGTGTGTGTGTGTTCAGGTTTGCATGTCAATGCCTGTTAGGGCAGGTACTGAAATGAGCTTCACTGTACTGTCTTTACTCACAACATGGCCATCCCTGGAGACCCAGTGTTCTGTAGGAGCCATTAGGCACCCAAGATGAATGCCCAAAGAAGGTGCTTACAGTACCCATTCCAAAGGAATGTGTTTCCAAAATGTGCGAGGGTCTACTCTGATTTTCAAAGAGGAAAAGAAGAACTGTTTTTTCATCTTCCAGAGGATTGGTTGTGACTACTTTTTAATGACTTCCTGGCAGTGCACACATGTCCTTCAGGATGGAACTCTGATCTGGAAATAATAACACACTGGTGTTCTGACGGTGCTGCTCTGGAGTTATTGCTGGGGGCAAGACGCCAACTTGGCTCAAGATCACCAAGTCTGACAGAGGCACCTCTTCTTGATGGCTCTTTGTTTTCACATTTAAATAAATCCTAGAGGCACAGTCAGTATAATTAGATCTTTGGAAGCACTAGGAATTAATTTGCCTTTAGAAAACTTTCCATTAAAACAAAAAGAGAGAATCTCAGAGGTCAATGATTCCAACTTGGTCATTTTACGTTTTACAAATAAAGAAACTTAACCAGGGACTTGTATGAGCCACTGGAAGGAGCTCAAGTTTTTTGGTTTTTTTTTTTCCCTCTTTTCTTTTTTAAAGGTATATTAGAATCTGTATCCATGTTTTCAAACACTTAGCAAATGTCTCATGTTTAACTGGTTGAGTCCATGTCCTTCAGAGAGGTACAGATTTGTGGCACCACAGTGTGGAAGACAGAAAAGCGGGGATGAGAAAGCCTATAGATCTGAACTGGAATCTCATTTAGCCTCTTAAAAGGTAACAGTAATTTAGTTTCTCTATGCTTCAGAATTTGTCTCTCTAAAATGATGACATAATGTACTATGCTACTTAGGGTTCCTGAAATTGCTAAGACCAAGCATCCAGTCAAAATGCACATGAATAACAAGAAGATATAATGAAGCCATTGTAAGAACTGAAAGGGTAGAGATGGTGCCAACCTCAAGAGAGACTGAATAGAAGGATTCAAGCACCTTGGGGTCTGTCTGTCTCTATTCTCTGTATGTCCTGTAAATTCTTTCAGTCTAGCTACTCCACATGGTGGAACATGGTCATGGTCTTTTCCTTACTGTCTTGTGATTAGAGGATCTTTTTCCCTTTTAGTACTTTCTGTAAAAATTGGCTTATCTTTGGTTACCCGACAACTTCTCTGGCCAGCAAATAAGAACTGCAAAGATCTTAGTAAAATATCCAGGACTGGATTGTCCTACAGCAGCAGGCTCTTGACTAGTATGAGTGAGACCTGGGTTCACTCCCCAGCACCGCAAAAGCAAAAACAAAAACAAAAAAGCCCTTGGATGGGGAAGAGGAGTTTCATATAAAGAGGGAGGAGGCTATTATTCTGGACAAAGAAGATTATAGATGTATATACTCCAAATACCCAACTCAGGAACTTAGAGATCAAATAAAACATGAGACTTAAAATGCTGGACACAGTAGGTGTACCATAAATGGCAGCAGCTCCATCCTGCTGTAAAGTCTTATTTAAGTAATTTTAAATGTCTGCCAAGCCAGTGTGGGGAACCCTGAATTCATGAGAAATAAATACAGAGAATGCAGGAGTTTTTAAAAGTCATCTGTACAGGAGAAAAGAACGCATTACCCCAGTAAGCCAGCACTGAGGTCACTAAGCAGCCCCTGGACAATATTCAAGCCCTGTCCATGATTCTGTTACCCATGGAATTTTGCAAGCAGATTTCCTGAAGGGCTTTAGTAAACTCACATTTTATTTTCTGCTCTTTTTAATTTCCCTAGGTCAAAATGCAAAAACCTAACGATTTCTCTTTTTAAAGTGATTCGTCTGCCACACTTGCACTGCAACTAAATCTACACCGTGGGACATTAGCGTGAGATTACTCTAAAGCAGTGGAGAAGGTGCTGATGTCTTTATCATGTCCACCCCACCAACATGAACTGCAGTTACACAGTTGTTCTGGTCAGATGCATCACCATTTATCTAGAAGAATCTGAAATCAAGGTTCTCAAAATGTCACTCCAGAATATTCTTGAGACATCAAAAAATATAGAAAAATTATCATTTTTCGTGTGACCTTTGAGCCATGGGAAGAGCACTTGACCTCTAGTCCCAATATTTACCATCAAGTCTCATTTCTTCATTCCACAAACACTTGTTGAACACCTACAATAATATTGTACTGTTCTCAAAAGTAGAATCTTTAGGAGGGAATAAAATTCTTACCCTTATACTCTAGTGGAGAAAGAGGAACCATAAATAAGTAAATACAGTCTATGTTGACAAGTAAGTTAATGAGGAAAAAAAAAGAATAAGGGACCAAAAGTTTTAGGATGGTTGGGAAGGTATGAAGACCTTTGAGCAGAATCAGAAGGAAGTAAGGGAATGACTCGGGGAAGATCTGGTAGAAGAGTATTCCAGAGAGCACTAGTTAGTGCAAACATCCTAAGGTTGATATAATCCTGGATTGAAAGGCAGGGACCAGACAAAGCAGGCCCTACAGGTTTGGGGAAAGAATGTGTTTCAAGCAGAAGGAGAAGGGAATCCCACCAGTTGGTCTACATTTAAAAGGACCACTTTGGCTGCACTGTGGCGAAGTGACTGCAAATGAGGCAAGAAAGGAAGAGGAAGACCTGGTTAGAAAATTATTTCTGAAGTCCAGGCTGGTAAATGATGAGATGCTGAGCCTATGGAAACAGAAGCCTTAGGGATAATACTTTGGTTTTCAGCAAAGGTACCTTGAAGAATTTGGTATCACTTTGTGAGAAGGAGAACACAGGTGCTAGAACAGGGTCTTTCAGAGTTCTGTATCAGGAATGCAAGCTTGAGATCCCTATTTCAAAAGAGTAAAGAAGGCAACTGGATTTAAAAGTTTGGAGCTTAAGGGAGAGGACTGGGTTGAAAGTAGTAGCCACCATTGACAGATAAAATTGAGATCCAGCTTCCCGGTTGAGATCATCTTGGATGTGAGTATGAAGAAGAGACAGTGGGACATTTAGAAGTATAGAGGAGGAGCAAGTGAAGGTGTCAGAAATCCCATGGAACAGACAGCATAAGAAGCTCAGGACAGAAGAGCATTTCCAGGGAGTGAATAGAAGAGATGGATGCTCTCAGTGATCTTGACAAAGGCAATTTCAGTGGTGCTGTGGGCCTGGCTACCATCTTGATTTCAACTCCAATCAGATCAGAACTGAACTGACTGAGGAAAGAATCTCAGCTGAGAAAGTTAGAGACAGTGAACATTGTCAGCTCTTGGCCTTTGCTGCAAGAGAGAAGACTCACAGGGTTTGTTTCTGATGGGGGCTACTATGTGGAGAGAGGGAATATTAAGTACAGAGACATTACAGAATGCTTGCACACCAAAGATAGAGGTCCAGTGGAGACCGAGAAATTGAGTTTAAGTGGGATAATAAATGTGAGTGTGCTGTAGGAGTGTCAGGTGTTTTGTAATTTGATTTTAAGTGAGCCCTCACAGTCTAATCTTCCTTAACCCACTTCTCCTAAAACATTGTATCATGTCCCCATTATAAATATTTATGGTGGTATCATAAATGCTCTCCTGACCATTGAACACAAACTATTTCTTGTTTGTGTTCAATTGATAACAGTTGCTTTGTTAGCCACAATAATAGCTATTGAGTTTGGAAAAGGATGAAATTGTTCATGTCCCAATGAACTCACCCTTTTGGGTTCCCTTTCACACACTCATTCCTACCAGATCTGAAGCTGGATGAACAAATGGTACTTTTGAATTCCACTCTCACAAGAACACATCAAATCCTTACTGCGTAGGTTTTGTGAGATTTACATGTTAGTTAAGATATGATCATCTAGACATTAAATTCTATCAACCTGTCTCTTGAATTTATCTTCTCTTACCTTATGATTTCTCTTTCTTTTAATTCTGCCTCATTTTAAGGCAAGAGCATAAAATAGCATAAAAATGTCACAGAACGGTGGCTTTTTAGAAGCATAAAGTACAACAAATTTGACAGGGTCAGGAAATAAAACTAGCAAAGTTGACAATAGATATCCTGATATAATTTGGATGATAAATGCCATTAGTGATTTTAAGGAAGAAATATCATGATTTGATTTATGTTTTGGAAACATCACTTTTATGAAGGTGGAATTAAAGGAGGTTAAGTAAGGAGGAAGGGTTATCAGTTAGCAGTCATTACCACTAGCACAGAGTTTGGTTTTCTCATAGTGGTATCCTCATGTTATAGGTTGAACATGGTTTTTGTTCTCTAAACTTATGCTGAAATTTAATCCCCATTATGGGATATTAAGAGGTGGGACCAAGTGGTACCTTTAGAAGTGATTAGGGATCCCACACTCATGAATGGATTAATCCTTTCATGAGATTAATGGTTAATGGTTAATGGGTTATCTTGGCTCGAGTTTGGCTAGTTCTCTTGCCAAACCCTCTTTCTCATTGTGGGATGGCTTTTACCACCTCAGGACTTTGCCAACAGGAACTCACCATATCAGAACCAGGAACCCAAGTGAACTCTGTTTATAACTTACCAAATCTGTAGTACTATGTTGCTAGCAACAGAAAATGGACCTGGAGACTCTGTAGCATAATTTCTGGCATCTCACAGGACCTATATATTTAATAGAGTACCTCGTATAGAAATTTAATAAATAATCTTGTAACTAGAACAGGTTAATTATAATACATAGTCAGCTCTTGATTAAGACAAATTTTCTGTTGCTCAATCCTGCTAAATATTAATTTAAAAAACCCATTTGTGGACAAACTTAAGTTAGTATGAGTGAGGAGGTATCTGTTTGAAGGCATATATGTTTGAAGCTAAGACATCATGAGGTAGGGAGAATCAAGGGCAGCCATGATGGTTCATGTGAAGTTGTGAGGGGGAAGAAATTATAGTTGAGCAGAAGACATGAGGAAAGAGAAGAGACACCAAGGGCAGGCAGAGCAAGAGGAGAAAATGGGGCAACTTTGGACAGAGAAGAGACATCATGAGAAAGAACTCATTCTGTGAAGAATGGAACAGATAATAGGAGATTCCCATGGTGCCCCGGCTACCATCTTGATTTCAGCTCCAATCTAGAGGCATCTTTAAAACTCTAGACCTAGAACGTAAGGATATGTGTGTAGGTCTGTATCCCTTACAACTATAGAGGACTTGGAAAAGCCACATTTTGGATGTTGTTACTTGATTATTCTTTGAAGCAAAGGGAGCCAGTAGGGGATGGGAGAGAGTGGTACAAGAAGGAGATTTATGCTCTCTATTTATGCAAAAGTAAAAGACATGTTGAAAGCACTTTTGCTTTTATAAAGGAAGTATGTGTAGCCACTTTCACACTTGACAAAATTCTTCCAGGCAAACTCCTGCCAGCCGATGGTGCATCAGATTTTGTATTATAGAACAAAACAAAACAGAAAAAGGCATGGTTAGTTCACCAAGTGTTTTACCCAGGAATGAACCCAGAAACTGGACAATAAGGACAGCTGGAATTAAGGGTGGCCCCAGGCACAAGAGTGGTTTCCCTAAGGTTCTTTTTCTCCTACCTCAGTTGTCTTTCATCAAATTGTCTCCTACATATGCCTAGGGCTTGTTCAATGAAAGAGGAAAAGCAACGTATAGATGCACCTTCACAGAGAACCACGGAGTCATTCTAAAAGCCCTTGAATAACATGCCATAATGTGTTTGGCACTATGCTAGATGTTGGAGTCACAGAGATGAAAGTGATTTTTTTTTTCTTTATGATCTCAGTGTAGTGGAGGAACTCAGGCAAACAACAAACATAACGATAGAGAATGAAGAACCTATCCTGTTGTAGATCTACCTGTTGGAACAGGCATAGGATATTACGGGGATCCAGAAAAGAAGCCTCTAATACCTTTGGGTGTTGGAGTCTTCCAGGAAAGGATTTTTGTTGTTGTTGTTTTGTTTTGTTTTTGCTAAGTTTTAAAGGAGAAAGAGAAAATACAGATGTTAAGAAAGAAAGGAAAGGAATTTGAAATAGACATCAGCATAGGTATTTAGTAATTCCTTCCAGATGCACTTGCTGTCAGATTAATTCTGAACAATGAATGAATTACCAAGAGTGGTATGTCAGGCATCTTAGCAACAGAGATATTTTTGGATCGTTTGGCCTCCTTGGTGCTCCTCAGATCACGTCACACACACTGCTCCTGTACAAGTCTTATGAGGACAGAGCTTCCCCGTTCACTGCAAGCCTGCCATCTGCTCTGGGTAATGTCTATATGTAGGAGTATTATGTTGAGGGGATGCTGGGGTTAAAAGACTATTCCTCTACAGTAAGAATGAGTGAGTTCAACAAATACGGATAGACACCCACAATTTACTGATTTGCCTTTCCCATGAGACCACAAAGTCTCAGGGTGCTGGAAACTTGTTTAATTAATTGATCTTTGTGCTTCTGGATAGCCAGCACAGTACCTGGCACAGATTGAGGATGAAGACTGGTGCCTGAATGAAAGCTTTATACCCTGTGAGGAACAAAAGAATCAAAACAAAACAAAGCAAAAATTCATAAAGGTTCTTTCAGACACAAGGAATAGAGAATGGTGTTGCCATGAATCTATTTGAGAATAATGCAAAGCACAATCCAGAGTTCCTTCCAGTGGGTCATATCAGACCTTGGGCAGGGGTTATAACTCAGTGGTAGAGTGCTTGCCTAACATGCACAAGGCCCTGGGTTCAATACCCATCACTGTATAAAATGAAAAGTACAGACCTTGGTGAGGTGCCACTGGTGTGATGCTGCTGCCACCCCAATCCTGCCACTCTACCTGTACATCTTTATCTTATAACAGGAAGAATATAAGAAACACTAGCTCTCTTTGGGGACCCTCACTGTGCTCCTGAGTTTCCCATATTCTGCGGCATTTTAGTAAACAGCACTGGGAATTGCTTCCAGACACAGAAAACAAAGCTTGTCACTGAAAAGCTTATAAAATGGATTTCCCTTCTCCTAGTATCAAGCAGTATTATTATTACAACCACCAGCACCCCCAAACACAGCTCAGTTACACCACAAATCTTCAAGTATAATTATGTATCAAAACACAACAAAATTGTTTCTGTATTTTCAAAAAGAGATGTCATCCAAACAGATTTTTATCATTTCAATTTTTATAGCTACTTTGAGGCTTTAATGGTGCCTTTTTACTGAAGAGTTCAAAATGTGCTACTGACATTCTAATATTAATTTGTCATTCAGTAGAGATAATGTCAACGAACATTTATCAGCATTAAACCAGGTGCTGAGAGAAGTATAAAGAAGTACAATCACATCTCAGCTATCCAAAATGCTGGCAGGGGTCCTCATTTTGTATAGCTGGGTGTAACCATTAATTCAACAATTATTTATTGAGTTTCTACTCTGTGCCATTGTGGTAAGCAGGAAATAGAGAAGTTAAACGTGGTTCCTGCCTTTAAAGAATTTATGATAGTAGAGAAGCAGAGAGATTAACAAAAATCACCCCAAATTTTGGATGTTCTTCACTGATATTTTATTTAGGAACATAAAAAACTCTTTTGGTGAACAGGATACTTGAGATGAGCCGCAAACCCTGAGTGGGCATTAGTCAATTGCACAAGACAACATCAGGGAGGAAGCAGGGATGAATGAAGGTGTAGTTTATCCTGAGGAGTAAGAGCTTCATGAGCAAGGTCATGAAATGGGAAATTATTTCTGGGAAATTGAAAATAAGGGTTCATTGAGTGCCTAGAAGAGAATGACTGGTAGTATCAATAGTTCAGCATGAATGACGTCTAGTGTATGAAAGAAATTGCAATAACAAGTGAAGGCATCTGAGAGGTTAGGCAAGTTCCGTTTTAGGGAGAGCCATGAATCTAAGACTGAGGAGATGGGATTTTAATAGGTAGGCAATTGGAAGTTACTTCAGCTCCAGCTGCTCTGGCTTTCTGTTATTTTTAAAAAATAGTCAAATTCTATGACACCTGATTATTCTCTTTGCCTATAAATTCCTTGATCTACAAAACACCCAACAAAGAAAATCTCCAGGCCAGATGGCTTCACTGGTGAATTTTACCAAACACTTAAAGAAAAATTTCACAAATTCTTATCACACCCTTGCAAAAGAAGGAAAAAAAAAGAGGAAGCACTTTCCATCTCACCCTATAGAGCCAGTACTATCTGATTTCAAAACCAGACAGAAACATTACTAAAAAAGAAAAACATAGGCCAATATCTCTTATGAATATAGACATACAGATGGGAAAATCTTCAATAAAACGCTAAGGAAATTAATCCAGCAACATATTAAAGCATCAGACACCATGATCGAGTACATTGAACTTTAGAATCTATGGATGGTTTTATATACAAAAATCAATTACAGTAATATTCCATGTTAATAGAATAAAAGGTAGTCGTTAGTAGACACAGCAAGTAAAACATATGACAAATTCCACATCCTTTCATGATCAAAACAACCAACAGATTAAATAAAACAATATCTGTTAAAAACCACAGCTACCATCAAATTTAACAGTAAAAGGCTGAATGTTTTACCCGTACAATCAGGAACAAGTACTCTCACCACTTCTTTTCAATACTGTACTTGAGGTCCTAGCCACTAAATTAGACAAAAAATAAATAAATAAGATCCACTGGAATTTCTATTTGGAGATGACATGATCTTGGTAGAAAATCTTGACTCTACTAGAAAACTAATAGAAGTATAAATAAGTTTGGCAACATTGCAGGATATAAGCTCAAATTATAAAAATTAGTTGTATTCCTACATGCTAGCAATGAATAATATAAAAAATAAATTAAAACAATTTTATTTACAATAGCATCAAAAAGAATAAAATACTTGGAAATGATGTATAGTATATACTATAAAAAACTATAAAACTGATCCAAAAAAAGGAAAAAAATTTGAGAAGACATCCCATGTGTATTGATTGAAAGGCTTAATACTGTTTAGATGATAATATTTCCAAGAGCAATCTATGGATTCAATGCAATCCCTATCAAAATCCCAGTGGCTCTTTAATTTTTTTTTTCCTAGCAAAAATGGAAAAGTGGATTCCAAAATTCATATGGGATTCAAGGGTTCCTTAATGGCCAAAATCACCTTGAATAAAAGCAAAGTTGATTGGCAATTTCTGGATTTCAAAACTTAACTTAATCAAGACAGTGTGGTATTGACATAAAGTGTGGTATAGACAAAGAGACTGATGGATAGAATTAAAAGTCCAGAAATAAACTCATGCTTCTATGTTTTCACAAGGGTGCTGAGACAATTCAAAGAACAGTCTTTTCAATAATTGGTGCTGAGACAATTAAATATATCTACACACATAAAAAATGTAGCTGGATTCCTACCTTATAACATATTAAAAAAAAACCTCAAAAATGTATCAGAGACATAACTATAGGAAACAAAATTTTAAACTTTCATAAGAAAACACAGAAATAAATATCAATATTAGGTAATTATTTCTTAAATATAAGACCAGATCACACATTCATATAATTAATATGAGTTAATATTTATAATTTAAAAAACTTGAAAGAAAATAAAAGACCAGATCACAAATGACTAAAGAAAAAAACCATAAATTTGATTATATCAAAATGATGTGCCACAAATGATACCACTGAGAAAGTTAAAAGTCAATATAGAGAATGGGATAATATACTTGAAAATTATATAACTGATAATTGGACATACTTATGTCCAAAATATATAAAGAACCAAATAATTAAATGACAATATGATTTAAAAATAGGAATTTAAATAGTACTTAAAAAATGTATACCAATAGCCATTAAGCATAAGAAAAGATACTTATCACTATTCAATAAAAATGCACGTAAAACCCACAATTATATCTAACTTATATTCACTAGGATGGCTAAAACAAATATGATAATGAAGACAGTCAATGACAAGTGTAACAAGTGTTGGTAAGGATGTGGGGATACTAGAATGCCTACCCATTTCTTGTGGGATTGTAAAGTGGTACATCCACTTTGGGAAGTTTGGCAGTTCCTCTACAGGTTACTAGATGACGTACCAAATCCTCTCCTGGTTATGTATAAAAACTTATACACTAATACTCATGCCAGCATTATTCAAGATAGTCAGAACATAGAAACAACCCAAATGTCAATAAATTGATGAATGGGTAAACAAAATATTACATGCCCATACAATGGAATATTATTTGACAATAAAATGGAGTGAAGTATTGTAATAAGCTATGTGAATGAATTGTGACAATATTGTATGAAGTGAAAGAAGCAAATCACAGAAGACCACATATTGTCTGATTCCATTTATATGAAATATCCAGAATCGTCAAATCTACAGAGACAGATAAGAGATTAGTGATGCCTTAAGGACTGAGGAGGGTGGGAGGGAAGGAAGAATACTATTGGAAAGTGAATGATAAGTCCAGGTTTCTTTTGAGAATTATAGTAACAAACAGATTTTGGTGATAACAGTACAATTCTATGAATACACAAAAAAGAACTAAATTGTACACTTCATGAGGGTACATTTTATGGTGTATAATTACAACTCACTAAAGATGTTAAAAACAACAAACATATACTAAGTTATAGCAAGTCAGGTATGAAAGTTATCATAGAAGATAAGTGTTGGTGAGGATGTGGGAGAAAAGGTACACTCATACACTGCTGGTGGGACTGCAAATTGGTGTAGCCAATGTGGAAAGCAGTATGGAGATTTCTTGGAAATTTGGGAATGGAACTACCATTTGACCCAATTATCCCTCTCCTCAGTCCATACCCAAAGGACTTAAAAACAGCATATTACAAGGACACAGCCACATCAATATTTATAGTAGCACAATTCACAATAGTTATACTATGGAACCAACCTAGATGCCCTTCAATAGATGAATGGATAAAAAAAAGTGTGGCATATATACACAATGGAATATGACTAAGCAATAAAATAGAATAAAATCTTATTGTTTAATTTTTTGAGTTCTTTGTATATTCTGGATATTAGGGCTCTGTCTGAAGTGTGAGGAGTAAAAATTTGTTCCCAGTATGTAGGTTCCCTATTTACCTCTCTTATTGTTTCTCTTGCTGAGAAAAAACTTTTTAGCTTAAGTAAGTCCCATTTGTTTATTCTTGTATTTAACTCTTGGGCTATGGGCGTTCTATTAAGGAATTTGGAGCCCCACCCCACAATATGTAGATCGGAGCCAACTTTTTCTTCTATCAGGCTCAGTGTCTCTGATTTGATATCAAGCTCTTTGATCCATTTTGAGTTAACTTTTGTGCATGGCGAGAGATAGGGATTCAGATTCATTTTGATGCAGATGGATTTCCAGTTTTCCCAGCACCATTTGTTGAAGATGCTATCCTTTCTCCATTTCATGCTTTTAGCCCCTTTATCAAATATAAGAAAGTTGTAATTTTGTGGATTGGTCTCTGTGTCCTCTATTCTGTACCATTGGTCCACCTGCCTGTTTTGGTACCAGTACCATGCTGTTTTTGTTACTATTGCTTTGTAGTACAGTTTGAAATCTGGTATTGCTATACCTCCAGATTCACACTTCCTGCTTAGAATTGCTTTTGCTATTCTGGGTATTTTGTTTTTCCATATGAATTTCATGATAGCTTTATCTATTTCTACAAGAAATGCCATTGGGATTTTGATTGGCATTACGTAGAGAACTTTGGGTAATATCGCCATTTTGATGATGTTAGTTCTGCGTATCCATGAACAGGGTACATTTTTCCATCTTCTAAGATCTTCTTCTATCTCTCTCTTTAGGGTTCTGTAGTTTTCATTGTATAAATCTTTCACCTCTTTTGTTAGGTTGATTCCCAAGTATTTTATTTTTTTTTTTTGAAGATATTGTGAATGGGGTGGTTTTCCTCATTTCCATTTCAGAAGTTTTGTTGCTGATATACAGGAATGCCTTTGATTTATGCATGTTGATTTTATATCCTGCCACTTTGCTGAATTCATTTATTAGTTCTAGTAGTTTCTTTGTAGACCCTTTTGGGTCTTCTAGGTATAGGATCATGTCATTCGCAAATAGTGATATTTTAAGTTCTTCTTTTCCTATTTTTATGCCTTTAATTTCTTTTGTCTATCTAATTGCTCTGGCTAGTATTTCAAGGACTAAATTAAATACAAATAACCCTATCAACAAATGGGCCAAGGACCTGAACAGACACTTCTCAGAGGAGGACATACAATCAATCAATAAGTACATGAAAAAGTCCTCACCATCTCTAGCAGTCAGAGAAATGCAAATCAAAACCACCCTAAGATACCATCTCACTCCAGTAAGATTGGCAGCCATTATAAAGTCAAACAACAATAAGTGCTGGCGAGGATGTGGGGAAAAGGGTACACTTGTACATTGCTGGTGGGACTGCAAATTGGTGAGGCCAATATGGAAAGCAGTATGGAGATTCCTGGGAAATCTGGGAATGGAACCACCATTTGACCCAGCTATTGCCCTTCTTGGTCTATTCCCTGAGGACCTTAAAAGAGCATACTATAGGGATACTGCCACATCAATGATCATAGCAGCACAATTCACAATAGCTAGACTCTGGAATCAACCTAGATGCCCTTCAATAGATGAATGGATTAAAAAAAATGTGGCATTTATACACAATGGAGTATTACGCAGCACTAAAAAACGACAAAATCATGGAATTTGCAGGGAAATGGATGGAATTAGAGCAGATTATGCTAAGTGAAGCTAGCCAATCCTTAAAAATAAATGCCAAATGTCTTCTTTGATATAAAGAAAGCAACTAAGAACAGAACAGGGAGGAAGAGCAAGAGGAAAAGATTAACATTAAACAGAGATGAGTGGGGGGAGAGAAAGGGAGACAGAAGGGAAATTGTATGGAAATGGAAGGAGACCCTCATTGTTACACAAAATTACATATAAGAGTTTGTGAGGGGAAAGGGGAAAAAAACAAGGGAGAGAATTGAATAACAGCAGATGGGGTAGAGAGGGAAGATGAGAGGGAAGGGGAGGGGGGATAGTAGGGGATAGGAAAGGTAACAGAATACAACAGCCACTAATATGGCATTATGTAAAAATGTGGATGTGTAACCGATGTGATTCACAACTTGTATTTGGGGTAAAAATGGGAGTTCATAACCCACTTGAATCAAATGTATGAAAGATGATATGTCATGAGCTTTGTAATGTTTTGAATAATCAATAAAAAAATAGAATAAAATCATGGCATTTGTAGGTATATGGATGCAGTTAGAGAAGATAATGCCAAGTGAGGTTAGCCAATCCCCCCAAACCAAATGCCAAATGTTTTCTTTGATATAAGGAGACTGATTCATAGTAGATAGGGAGAGGGAGCATGGGAGGAATAGATGAACTCTAGATGGGGCAGAGAGTGTGAGGGGAAGGGAGGGAGCTTAAAAATTATGGTGGAATGTGATGATCATTATTTCCCAAAGTACATGTATGAAGACACGAATTGGTGTGAATATACCTTGTATACAACCAGAGATATGAAAAATTATGCTCTATATGTGTAATACGAGTTGTAATACATTCCGTTGTTATAAATAATTTAAAAAAAGAAGAAGATAGGATTATCATAGAAAACTTTAGAGGCAGGGATTTTAGTATTCCTGAAGATAAATAGGATTTTGAGTGATAAAGGACCAGCTCACAGAAAATTCCATGGGGAAGCTAGTGCAAATTATTATACTTGTATGAATGTATTCCTTTAATGATAGAATCAAGATAATAATCCCAAAAAGGAGAGAAAACATGTTTACTCTTATTTCTAATTTCTGCAAGGCTTGGTAGGGTTTACTTTGGTACAGTACAAATAATTAAAGCCTTAAGCGATAGAGTAAGGCCAATTCCTTAAGGACACCTGTCAGGACATAGCTCCTACAAATCTGGCTTTCTCGTTCTAGTTTCTCTTCCTGAGTGATTTAAAATATTTCCAAGTGGGATTCCCAGAAGTAGAATAAAGCAGGTAAGAAATACCTCCCTGGAAGCACACGATTACTGACATCTATCATTTGTTCATTCCATCATGAAGTCTGACTGAATCCAAGGTGACAGGAAGATTTACCTGATTTAGAAAATAGCTTTTACACTGTACCAGGCATCTGAACCAGAAAGGGCAATGTGATATATATGGACTACTTTCCCTTTTCCTCCAAATTGTGTGGCTGAGAGGAAACTGAAAGTTGGACATGTGGAAGGTGTCCCAGTGTCAAGGATGGTGTACTTTCAATGCACCTGTGGGCAGGGGCTTCAGGGTTTCTCTTCCAATTCTGCCATCAGCTAACCAAACTACCTTGGGAAAGTCAATATCGAACCTCAGTCCCGTCCTCTGCAAAATGGCAGTATTTTTCAACTTACAGGGTTTCTGGGTAGGCCAAATGTGATAAATGCTAATTGACTGAATAGACATTTATTAGGATCTATTTTGGTCTATGACAATGGGAACACAGAATTTAAAGATGGTCTTTGACTGAAGAAACTCACACTCTAATGTGAAAGCACTTTCTAAGATAAAATCCACCGGTCGATTTTAAGATGTTATTTTTGTTTTCCTTCCACGTGAATTGTTCCTTACCTCAGAAATTGGCTTACTTTGGTTTCATGGGCTGTTGACCTATTTCAAGGATATTTGGGTGTTTTATTAATATAACACAAACCCTTGAGAGCATGGACCCCAATATCAAAACAGATTGAATTGTCAGGCTCTAGGGTTGCACAGGGCAGCTCATCAGAGAAGCTACCCTTTGGGTTTATCCATCAATTTTTGTGTGCAAATAAGTACAAAAAAAATTACAAGATTGTAAACAGGATAAGTTTTCCTGGAACATAATTTTTCTTATATGTGTACTCAATTTAAGATGTGATTTTTATCTTAAAATAAACAGACATATGTTGGAATAAAAGTGAAATTTACATTAAAAATTCATATGTAACCTCGAGTCTTCAGGACAGCAAACAGACTCCTAATGTGTTTGGTGGTGCTAAGTCAGGCATATTTCAAATATCTTAGTTCAAAGCTATGAGGTTTGACCATGTGGATTGTTTATTGCACAACTTCAGGGCGACCATTCACAGGGACTCCGATTTGCTCCCGGGAGTTGTGCAACAGTAGTGATTCTCTCGAACTACTCATCTCAGGAAACAGTCTTGGTCAACTCTATAAAAACCATGCTGCCTGGGCTCTGGTCTCCTAAGTTTTGTTCAAGATGAGTGGTTTTGATATATTCCTGTTTTGCTATGACCAGAAAAGAAGGATAATGATGTGTAACAGCCATGTGTGAAAAATCACTTCCAGAAATGGGGAGTGGACTGGTTGACCAGTCAAATGCTTTTCTATCCTTGCTGACTTTTGTGAAGCAAAGCAAACATCACAGTCATGCAATTTTCAAAACTCGTACAAACAATTCTTCATACCAGCAGGGATCCTTACTCAACATCAGACAGCTGATACTATCACTAAGGAAATAAACAGGAGAAAAATAATGCTCAGTATCTACCCAACAACGTATAAAACTTCACTTCGGGAAGCAAAGTGGCATTGAACTTGGCTGGAAGGTACCTTCTTTGTTTTAGCTCATAGGAATAAGGCATAAAAAAATCTGTGGAAATCACTGACCCTCGTCTGAAGACCACAGGATAATCACTTAAGTAGAAAGCTTAGAAATGACTTCCAAAGCTCCTTGATATTCAAGACCTCAGGTCACACAAGGCATGTATCACACAAAGGTAGGTGATTGAAGGGAAGGAATAGGAAAGACAGTGGAATGAATCTGACACAACTTTTCTATGTGCAGACCACCAGTGTATTATTAGAATAAGTTGTATTCCACGTATATATATTATGTCAAAATACACCCTACTGTCATGGATATATAAAAAGAACACATTTTTACAAAGTAAAGATAGATGATTGAGTGCCTTTATTCTCATAAAAGGGCCCTGTGTGGACTTTTGTGGTATGGAAGAGCTCACAGCACCTGAGGTATAGATATTTCCTTGGGAGCTCTTATCTACCTCTTTGTAGGATGGTCCAAATATCAGGACTGAGAAATAATAGTCTAAACTCATTGTTGCAACATGATTTCTAATGCTGCTTGAGTTATATAATCTACAAGATTCATCTAGGGTCTGATACTATCAAATCTGCATGGCTTCTTGCAAATTAGCTACGTTCGTACTTCCTATAGCTCTCATAGTTCCTATTTCCTTTTGTAGGCGTGGACTCCCAGGAACTTGAGGGCAAGCACCTCACCACTCTATTTTGTTTTATTGTTACCTCCCATGGTGTCACCTACATACTAGGTGATCAAGAATGTTCAATGGATGTACAAAAACAAATAAATGAATGTTCAATCAAATACTTACTTTAAACACTATCAGTCAAGGTTTTGGATTGCTACTTGTAGCCAATAGGATCATCAAAGCGTAAAGAGGTGATTCCGTACACCAGTCCTTTCTACTATGTGAAGAATTTAGATGTTTCATGGGGTACAGTGGTTCTTAAAAGTGGGATTGGGAGCTTCTGGAAAGTCTATCAAAGCAGAGTAGCTAGCTGTAACTGTCCATTAGTAGTATTTATGTGTCTCCCAAGATGATCAGTATTTTGCTTTTTAACTCATTTTCCTTTAGGAAGACCCTGATTTTGTGTTCTCTTATCTCAAAGTCACTGGTAAAAATGACCCTGGTCCCTTTTTTCTACAGTACTAACAGGATGTTTTTCTCATTCTTCCAGCATTTTCTGTGCTTCTTATTTTAATTCACTGCCTGACTCCTATAGTGAGGTCCTCACGGTGTATCCAAAGCCTTTTATAAATGCCTCTACAATACAGATGCCAAACTTAGTCCCTCTGACTAATTTCATTCTTCATCTTACCCACCCATTCTCTGATGCCAGGAGAATTTTGTGTAGAGATATTTCCTGGTGGTTGATGTGAGGGTTGAAGGCAACCCTCAAATGTTCTTTCCTTCTAGCTTCTTTTTTTCTGAACTGAAGGTTGCACACACATAAAAATTACCAGATGTGACAGATGTCAACAAAAGAACAAAACCCAGACGTTACAAAATCATTAAATCAGAATATGACTATGGCACTTCAAATAGAATATAAAGCTTTGTGCACAATGCAAAGGACATGTGTAACTAGCAGCAACTTTTTATCCTTCTTACTCATTTATAAATTTTTACACACACACACACACACACACACAAAAAAAAAAAACAGTCCAGAAGTTGTTTTCTCTTGACAGTAGGATATTTTTAAAGCAGGTGTTCTTATAAATGAACTCTATTTTGCTTGCTTTCTAATGTTGCACTCCATCAACAACAACAACAACAACAAAAACCATTGTCAGTGTGTTGGCATTCTGCAACAAAATTCAAGTTTCTCTTATGGCTTTCTTTATTAGAAAATATTTGCATACTGAATTCTTGGCAAAGGATTACAGCTTTTCTAATTTTGGAGTGCTTTGAGCCAAGCAAAGCAACATGTGAACTGGCAGAAATGACTCTGAATCTCTCAGCACTATCATTTATTGACTTCCTTGGGGTTATATCAAATTATTCCTACTCCCATGCTGTTTTCAAGGCACCTCAAGTGCACAATACATTGGATTGCTGTCTTATTTTGAGCAATGACTGACCTGGAAAAGAAGCCCATGTGGCTATATGTAAAATAGATCAACCCTGGCCAGGGAGATGGCTGCTCTCAAGGTGAGTGTTCTAAGTCTTTGAAGTCCTGCCTCTCATAGGCCCAGAAAGGATTATCTACTGTGCTGTGACTTCCTCAGAGTGAGTCGAGAAGATGGTCCCCACTCCTTGCTCCTAAGTGGATTGGAGCAGGGAATCAATCACCTGTAATAGAAGTTACATCCCAGAGCAAATCATACAGGTCTTCTGAGAGGATTGCTCTCTCTCTTCTCATTCTCATCCTCCTTTCCTTCACATCTCACCTTCTACTAAACTGGGGAATGAATCTGGTCTAAAAAGATACCATAAAAAATCAGAAACCTGAATGAACAAATTAGTTATCTTCATGACTTGCTCCATTCTTTCTGCATCAATTTAGAGTTTTACTTTTAGGTATTTCCAAATACTTGCATACTTTGCTGGCTGCTATTGCAGCATTAACCATAATATAGCTTCAGTTCTCCCTCAATTAATATTCTGAGAGCTCTATGTGTGTAACTAGCTGCAACTTTTTATCCTTCTTACTCATTTCTGGACCCGTGGTCCCGTTTTTTAAGACCATTAGTATTCACAGCATTCAGGAGTCTGTGTTCCTATGTTGTACAATCTCAATAAATGAAATGGAGAGTGAATTTTCTAGATGTAGTTTATATATACATACACTTATCAATGCAGGTGTATAGTGCATATACATGTTTATATATGTATGTGTATATTTAGCTTTTCTTAGATTGATATCTTTGACAACCAAAACCTGGTTAAATTCTGCATCTGCCAAAGAATGGCATATGTGGAACTACTGTATCCAGACAGAGACCTAAAATGTTAATATGATGTTTTAAAATATATCTCACAAGCTTCAAAACAGAGATCTTAAATGCAAGTGGGTGGCAGAAGTAGGAAAACCAATTGCCACAGAGCTAATTTTCGAGAGAGCAAAAAATATATGTGAAACCATATTCCAAGTAGTAGAGCAATCTTCAATACACCCACTCCTCCCAATGGAAATGTGCCCTCCATAAATAAGACTTAACTATAACTTTAACAGGCACACATACAGCATTTAAGTACTGTCGTAAGTTAAATAATACTCTCCTATGCTCAAATACATGCACAATCCTTGAAAGTTATGATGATTTTTAAAAGATGAATATTTTTAAAGTGGGTAAAATAAATAGAAGGATTCCTATAAACAGTTCCTATAAACATGACGGACTTTTGTATTTTTACATTATAAGACAATGCCATTTTTACTTTTCATTTTTTTTGGTATAGTACAAATTGAGATGTTTAACACATTTTGCAAGTTTTTCTCACATGATTAAAGAATCTTCAGTTCTTTTGACATTTAAATTATATTTTATGCTGCTTATGTAATGATGTGTCACTCTTTGCATTTAATTTGTGGTTGTAAAATTTGCACCAAGTCCTTTGTTTCTTAGTTTTCTATATTTAAACCAGTGAGCCTTTATTGTCCCTCCCCTGTTCCTGCCCTCTCTGTAGTTGTCTCAAGTGGCTGGCCTTCCTGGATTTAAAAGACTGGCACTGCATAAGTAAGTCACATGGCAAAAAAAAAAAAAAAAAAAAAAACCTGTGCTCTCCACCCTCTTCATCGTTTTTATCTGGGTGAGGATGGTTTAAAATGAACATCAAGAACAGCCATCAAGAGGAATAAGAAGTACTTCTTTTAAAGGCATTACTGCTGCATCTTATATTTATCTGTACACTTGTCATTACTCTGAGGCACAGGCTATGTTTGAGTTGCTTTGAATCTGCTTTAGTAATTAGCATACTGTCTTATGTCAAACCTAGTAGGACCATAGCCATCCTCACCATCACAATTGCTACCTTTTACTGAGTTGAGAAAGGTTCAGAATTTGATCCATTGACCTCTGTCCTCAGTGTAACACACACACACACACACACACACACACACACACACACACACACACACCCTTGGAGGGAGAATTGTCTTGCTTAGGCAGAAGAGATGTTTGGCAGAAGGAAAAGACAGGGAGGATGTACCTTTGCTGGTTTAAAGATGAAGGGGTTGATGTGACAAGGGAAGTAGCTAAAGTGAAGGAGCTGAGAGAGGCTCCTCACTGGTTTTTATCAAGAAAACAGGGACTTCAGCCTTACAGCCATAAGGAACTGAATTCAGCCAACAATATGCATGAATATGGAAGCAGTTTCCTCCTTGAATTCTCCAGAAAGAAAGGCAACTACACGGACACACATTGATTTTAGCTTGTGGGTCTCCAAGTTGAGGACACAACTGAGCCCTGCCATATTTGGCCTAGACAACCATGAAATAATTAATGGATGTTCCAAGCCACTTGCTCTGTGGTAATATGTTATGTCAGCAATAGCAAACTAATACAGAGGTTGGAACCAGACCTTTGGTCCCAATACAAGCTTTTCCTTCTAAGATAGCTTTGTCATGTGGCTAACTTAGAAAATACTTAAATCTTATGAGAATCAAAGAACTTCCCTAGAAGGAAAAAAGATAAAGTCCTTCACCCACTTATTTATGTATTTATTTATTTTGGCATTCGATGTTATTAGAACCTACCACAAGGCTGGGAAGGTCCTAACTTAGAAGTTAAAGGCCTAGGTAGGAATTTGTCCTAGAGGAGGAAAAGTCTGGCTTGGTGTTCTGGTTTTAATATCAGAGTAAAATAGTTTATATGAATGCACAAAAAAGTCCAGGTCAAATCTACCTGGACTATTGTAGTTTAATCAATTCAATTCAACAAACACCTTTTAGCCTTTGATATTAGTAAGATATGTGCCAATGTGATATAGAAGTGAGTAAGGTATGGTCTCAGACCAAGAATCCTGATAGCTCCAGTACATCCAACCAATAAATACTGGTTGGATGGAGGCATGCACAAATATGCATAAATATGAATTTTTGGCTTTGTCTAAAACCGAGCACTTTCTTTGTTCATTTCCTCATGAAAATGAAAGATGGGTATAATTTTGATGGAATCTATGATGGTTGCTGCCATCATACATATCATTTTCCATCACAGCTCTTCTCACAGTGTCTAGAGATATTAGATATGCAGGAAATAATTGGCAAAGCTTGGTTATTGAAAGGAGAGGGGAAACTTGATAAAGGATATTTAAACGTTGAACTGTCTTTATAATTTTCTACTTTCCCCCTGTTTTTGGTGGACTAATAACGAGGAAATATAAAAATCTCTTGAGATTCTCAAGTGTCAGTTTCCTAACAATCTGAAGACCCCTGATGCAGTCCAGACTCTAACATTAGACACTTGGATGAACTCGAGCAAGTCACTTAAGGGTTCTGAATCACTGTCTCCACATCTCTTATGTTAGGCATAATAATACCACTCCACTCAACTCAGCCCTTCTAATTTCTAAATGAGTGGATTAGAAGAGGTGACTCAGATCCTGACTCACCACGTTCAATATCTTTATCCCCTGTTTCAGTGAGAAAACTAAAGCCATCCAGTATGATCTCTTTCAACTTTCTGCCACCATGAACAAACACATCAAAATGTGTACTCATGTTTCTCTTCTCCCTTTTCAGAGGACAAAATATTTTTCTTCTAATCGGTCCTAACCTCTTTCCCATGCTCTTGATCCCTTCCTCCCTGCACCTCATTAGACCATTCAAGGGCTCATCAGAGAAATATTCAGCTTCAACCACCCACCCCTCAGTAATACTGTCTTTCCTGGCTCTTCAATTTAGCCCTCACTGATGGCTGCTTTCCCTCATCCTGTGAACATTGCTTGTTCTAAAAACACCACTTTGATCCCCTATCTTCACAATGTAACATCTAGTCTCTCTTTCTCTCTCTCTCTCTCTCTCTCTCTCTCTCTCTCTCTCTCTCTCTCTCCAAATTTCTCAAAGACCCTTACTGTTAGAGTCTTTAAACAAGTCTGGATGGCGCCTGAGGGAGTGGTTTGTGAGGTGGCGCCAGCGAGCCATTAAGTGTGGAGATTTCTTATTGGTTGACTGCTGTATCTAGTTTATGTTAATTAAGATAAGCTGTGTGGAATGTATAAATACCTCTGTTGTCCAACAATAAACGGCTCCCACTCCTGCTGTATCAATGTACACAAGTTGTTTGTCACTCCCTGGTTATTTTGCTGCAGCCAGACTGCGGCAGATGGTGGCCCGTATGGGGAACGAACCTGTGACCTTGGCGTGCGCCATCCAGACTTGTTTACAGACTCTAACACCTTACCATTTTCCCTCTCTTTAACTGGATTTTCTTAATACAGTAACAAAGGATTTCCTCATTGCTAATCTAATATTTTCCTTCTAGTTCTTATCTAGCTTACCTTTTTATGTCCTCCTTGTAACTCTCTAGTTGGCAATTTCTGTGACTCCTCATTATCATGGTTCTCCTTCTATCTCCATGCCCACTATTACATCTCTGTCTCTCCTTGTTTGCCTCTGCCCACCTTCCAAATGACGGCTTCCCCCAGCAGTCTGTCTGTATTCCAATTATCTTCCTCTTGTAAGTATTCTTTCTTATAGGGAGCAGTTGAAGAGAGAGAAAAGACCCATCCTTTCATTACCATTTCTAATTGAATGATTCACACATTTCAAAAATAGAACACAAAGTGGGTTCTTCCCACTTTGGTTTGGTTAAAACCTCAAGTCAACAAATTTCAACTAGTACTATATTTTGGAATAAAGTAAACTGAGCAGATTTTGAAGGGGAAATGATATTTCAGATTAAAGCCATACAAGGGTATCATTACAAAATGGAGTGGAAAATAAAGAAGAATAAAATTATGGTATTTTCCAGTAAATGTATGGATCTAGAGACTATCATGCTATGTGAAATAAGTCAATCCCCCAAATCCAAAGGCCAAATGTTATCTCTGATAGGGGTTGGGGAAGAATAGAAGAAATTCACTGGATTAGACAAAGAGGAATGAAGGGAAAGGACAGGGGATGAGAATAGGAAAGACAGTAGATTAAATTGGACATAACTTTCCTATATTGATATACAAATACAGAAAGAGTGAAATGCCACATCATGTACAACCTCAAGAATGGGAAGTTATACTCCATGTATGTATAATATGTCAAAATACACTTCACTTTCATGTATATCTAAAAAGAACAAGTTAAAATTTAAAAAAGAACAACAACAAAGTGGAATGGCAGGGATGAGGGTAGAGAGGTGTTCTAAGTAGTCTTTGAAGGAGATATGCTACTGACATCAAAGGAATTGTAGCCAATACAACTCAGTAGACAATTTTCCAATGAGTCCATGAAAGTAACCACAGGGGGAGGAGTCACCTTGAAACATGCAGAACAACAAGAGCAACAGATTACATTGGCATCAATCAAGAGAGACCTTCCAGACTTTCTACTTTTCCTTCCTCATCCCATCTTTTGCATTTTCAAAGTGGGGAAGGGCATAAGCTTTAGCATAAAATACCAATTTGAGATTTCACCTACTACAGAAGATCAGATAATTTAATTAATAAAATGAAATTGTTGGGGAACTGAAAGTGACCAAAAGGGTCCTATGATTGCAGTCTCTTAAGATACACTTATTAAGTGTATGAATACATCTATATTCTGTGGTCATCACCCTTCTCAGAGCTTCAAGTTCATCTGACAGTGCCTCTTTGATTCCCATATGTAAGAAACAATTCCAAGGGCCAGATCAATTGTCAAGCATTGCTCTATATTTTTATGTTTGATATTTATTGTCAGTGTGTTAATTCACATCTTTGTCATTGCTTTTCTGGAATACCAGTCTAACTTGTGTCTCTGACACTCTTCTTGATATCTCAAATCTAACTAACACAGTCAATCACTTCATTGTGGATGTCTATTAAAAATAAAAATCTGGTAGTATTAAACTTTTCAATAATTTTTCATCATCTAAAGAATTATACTTTAGTTCCTCATAAGAATAAACTGTCCCTTTACTATCTCCTCATTTGCATCTCTATTGCACGCTATATGTTGCTTCAAATTGCACACTCCAGCTGTATGTATATATCTGTGGACACTTGCTTCCACAAACACACCAGTACATGGGGGTTTGCTGCTTTGCTATCTTTTTATATTACATTATTGCTATCAGGAAGGTCTTTCTCACCTGGCAAACTCTTTATTCTATAAAATTCAAATTAGGAATCAACTTTTTCATGAGTTCCGTTACTACTGTCTCATATAAACTATGCAGTTATCTTTCTTGTGAATAATATGATGAAGTTTTATCTTCTTTATGGATACTATTTCACACTGTACCTTTCTGTTTATTTATCTGTTCCACTAGACTGTATTCTTTGAAGGAAGTGACTGTATTTTATTCCTATGCATAGCTCCAAAGCCTGGATAACAACAAAGTATGAGCACATTATGTACACATAAACTTTTTTTTTAAATAAGCAAGCAATAGTATAAAACAGAATTTTATAAATCACCTGTGTTAGTCACTTTTTTGTCACTGTAACAAAATACATGACACAAATCAACTTAGAGGAGGAAAGCTTTATTTTGGCTCATGTTTTCAGAGGTTTCAGTTCATGGTCAGCTGGCTCCATTGTTTCTGGGCTTGTGGTGAAGCAGAAAATCATGACAGAAAAATATGGCAGAGCAAAGCTGCCAAAGCATGAAGGAGAGAGTGACAGAGAGGGGAAACAAGAGGAGGAAGGGAACAGAAACAAGATATTATTGTCCCCAAGGGCGGACCCTCAAGGACCCACTCCTTACAACTAGGTTCTACCTCCTACAGTTTCCAGTAGTCTATTCAGTTTTCAATGGATTAATCCAGCAATGAGGTCAGAGCCCTTGGATCTAATCACTTCTCCAAACTCCGCCTCTGAACATTGCTGCACTGGAGACCAAGCCATCAATCAGCACATGTGCTTTTGTGGGATGTTCCACATCAAAATTGAAACACCATCTTTTTTATAATATTTCATTTGACCCTCAAAACAAAATTATGAAGTAAATATTTTTATTTCTATTTTATAAGTAAGGGAAATAGTCCTAAATAGCATCAGCCACCTACTAAAGACCACCAAATGAACTAAACGTAGCCAGGGATGTGTACTACATCTTCCTGGCATAGGATCTATATTTAGCCCACTGAGTTACACTGGCATCTTTTGATGTTGAATCTAAATGAATCTGTGAAATAAGGTAAAGGGCATCTGTCAACAATAGGGGTTTTCTCCAGCTCCAAAACATCAAAGAGAGAAGAATCAAATGCAGTAAAAATAAAAGAGAACCAAGACATTCCAGAGACTCAGTAAAGGGCCACGGTAACGTTGAAAGCTTTGTTGTTTTATGTGCCATGTGTATTTTAGTGCGTCCTATTATTAAATAGAGAGGTTTTTAAACTACCACATAATTGCACTGGCTTATCCAAAGCAACTCCACAGTGCCAACTCTGTAGCTCTCTGCCTAAGACACCATTGTTTCTTGGGCTGAATCAAAGTATGTTTTCCCTAGGAAGTCAGCATGGTTCTGGCACAACAAGAAAACTGTTCTTTTAGTTTCAACATATTCATCTAGCTCATCTCGGGAAAAGATTTCCACTCTTTAATGGCAGTCTTAGAAGTCTTTTTTTTCCAGTTTTGTCTATATGATCTAGGAGACAGCAACTTATGCTTTTCTCCTCCTTCCTTTTCACTCTTACATTCTCTTCCATTGAAGCAAAAGGTATGCTCTGAGCTCATTGTCCCATGGAGACAAAGGGCAGCGTGGAAAGCTTTTAGGATAACAGTAAAGGGTACTTACAGAGAGTGAGCATCTAGTCCCTACTACCAACTTCTTCTCATTCCCCAGGCTAGCATCTTAGAAAGGTTCTAGGCTCTGCTTCCCAGTGCTATCATTGAGAAGGTGGCAAGACCCCAGACAAGAGATGGATCCGGGGGGCTGCTAGTAGACAGGATCAGAGGAAAGTTTCCTTGAGATTCCTGGGTCCCAGTGATGGCAAGGAAGCAACAATAGGAGCCAGTGTAAACCTAAAGAATTGGCAGGATTGGAAAAATGGGCTTTTTCTGATGGGCAAGTTGTCCTAGAGACCCAATGGCCAATGATAAGGTTGATCATAATTGGCTGTAAGATCCAGGAATTATAACTCACCATTGAGGAAAAGAACACCAGGGAGACAGAAGCTTAAGTTCCCCACCAGCTAAGCAGAACAAGACACAGAGACAGAAATTAAGATATTAGTGAAAGTAAAGGCAGTAATGTGTTACAAAATAAGCAATGATAATAATAACACATATTGGGATTTTCAGGTACCTGATTGATTGTGATATTCAAAGCGGCCTCTAGCATATGGGAAGTTAGGAGGTTCATCTGGACTTTACAATTTTGGGGGGCATTATATTGTGCGGAAAATGTAGGTAACACTACATAAAGACTACGTATTACTGACTGAAGAACAGAGACAACCTTCCAACTTTTGTACATGAGTCCTTGTCTCAAGGTCTTCTCCTCCTCCTCCTCTTGTGTTCTTCTCTTTTAACACAACAGTAAAAATACAACATGGGAGGGAGGTTTCTGGGACTCTTTACTCCTTGATACGTTCCCTCTAAACAAGCAGACCTGGTTGTATGATCTCTTGCATCTAGCCACCACCTCAGGAATAGATTTCCCAAACATGACAGTTTCCATGCTGTGCCACTGCTGCCTATGAGCCTTATCTGAATTTCCTAATCCTAAAATGCCTGCTAAAAATTTGGATGACCTCAGTCTTCCCTAGTGTCATGTTCTTGAATCTTTGCAAAAAATCAAAGAAGAAAAACATTAAATGCAAATTCACCCATTGCATAAATGTATTTTAGTCAGCCCAGGCTACTACTTAAGGTTGCTTTGTGTCATCTGCAGACAACACAAACAGTAAGCCTGAGGTCTCAAGGCATACAATTTCAAGGCAATGAAAAAAAGATGAAGAAATAAGAAAGTAACATTTCAGTCTTGTGGCCTCAGCAGCCCTTCACTGTGAACTACCTTTGAAGCTAAAAGGCCACCAATAAAACAATTCTTTTTCTCTTGAGAAAGGACAGAGTTTAATTCTAGGTCCAAAGGCAACAACAACAAAAAATGATATCAGAAAGAAGATAGTACAATATACATTTTGATCTTATATTCCACATTTGTGTCCATAATATAATATGGAGCACTGGTTTGTGTTCAGAGTTGAACATGTGTCACTAAATCCTAGAAATGGCCCTGCAGCCTAAATTTCATCATTACTGTTTACAAACAGGGAAATTGGGACTCTAGTTTCCAGTTACAAAGAAACAGCTGATTTTGAGCTTAGATTATCAGACTCCAAATCTTACCGTTCTCCCTACTGTCATGTACTACTTTCTCAGAACCTCCTCTTCACCACAGGACTATAATTAACACTTGATTGTCTGCTGAATATGCTCACATGTCTCAGGGCCACTCCAAAGTCAGAATGATATTACAAAAATAAATACAAATAAAATCATTTCACTCCATGGCTTAAGACAAACTTCTTAGCACAAATATAATTCATATCACTGATTAAACAGAATTCTCTTCACACATAGAAGAAAATCCAAATTCTTTCAGGGTCTACGAGGGATTAACTCTTAACCTAACTCTGAAACCCCATCAATAATTTACCCATCACTTTTCCTACTCTATCAATCTTGCCTTTCTCTCTGTTTTGCAAAGCTTGTCTCATTCCCGCATAGAGCCCTACATTGGCCTTTTGCCTAGAAGCTTCCTCTCACAGAAGTGGCTGACACCTCACTGCTCAGATGTCAACAGACAGGGAGGTATTGTTCAGATATTTGCTGACTTGTCAACTATATGTTAGAGCTTGGTACAATGTAAGATCATGAAAACTAGGACTATGTCTCTTATTCATTGTTCTATCCCCAATGATTAGAACAATGCCTGGTACATAGTAGGTCTTCAATACCGTGGATTGAACTAATTTCTTATTATAGGTTGGACATCCCTAATCCAAAAATCTGAAATCCAAAATCATAAGCTTTTTAAGTGTTTACCTGATGTCACAAGTGGAAAATTCCACAGCATTGAATTGTTTTATGCACAAAATTATTTAAATTATTGTATAAATAATAAATAGCCTTTATGCTGTGCATAGATTATATATGAAGCATCAATGAATTTTATATAAGTGTTTGGGTCCCATTCCCAAGGTATTACGTATATGCAAATACATAATATAGAGATAAATACATAAATAAATAATATGTAATACATAATACATAATATAAATCATTATGTGTCATTTTGTCCAAGTAAATATTTCCAAATCCTAAAAAGTACTCCTGCTACTGAGGGTTTCAGGTAAGGGATATTTAACCTGTACTAAAAAAATTCAAAATATTAAATTATCACCCTTCACTATTTAGTAATATATATTTAGCATTCACAAAATATTGAGGGTTATCTTATTTTCCCATTTTCATAGCTAACATAAATATTTTCAAATATAAATGATAATTCTTGATTCAGTACTCTTTTCTATGTCACTAATAGATTTTTTAAAAAATAAAAACATGATTTCTCATAAACATTTAATGTTCTTATAGTTCCTTATTTTGATCATCTGATTTTTTTTTGTAATTTGAAAATAAGATTTCATAAGTATCTACTTAGTGAAAGTGACTTCTTAACAAGGTCCAAATGGTATAAATGTCTGGTATAAATATTTGGTTTGGTATACCAAACCAAATGGTATAAAAGTCTTCTTTCAATTGCTGAAAATGCCAAATTTCATTTGTCACCAGCTTCTGTTGTCTTCCTGTTAATGATAACAACAGAATTATTCACCCTACCTCTAGATTTACTTCTGCATAACCTTTGGCCAATTCTGAGAGCTTCAGACTGCCTGTCTGGAATGAGAAGTTAAAGGGTAGGAGCTATTCCAACCTTGCATCCCATTTCTATTTGCTGAATAGTTACATCATGCATGGCATCTGGAGTCTGCATACTGACCCCAACTTAAATTGCATGTATTCAGATTCTCCATGAATAAAGCCCAGTGTCTAGGAGTGAGACTGTGAGTCTTAGAGATTTACGTAGAGGTTTACTGGCCAGTGCTGTTGGGAACACCACACCTAAGAGGGCAAGGAAAACAGGATCAGACAGAAGAAATGCACTGTGATTTTGTTGCAACAAAAGCCTCAGCTGAACCTACAGGGGTGCTGGCACTGGAATAGCACCTCATCAATGCCCCTAATTGGGGCTACATATAATGTACTTCAAATAGTAATGGGATTCTGCCTCCAGGAGGAAGGATGAGCCTGGACAAAGTGGCTGTCCTTGGTTGAGATAAGTTTCTGGGTGGGGAGTCAAGTAAGGGCCTTTCTGTGCCAACATTTGCCCATGCTTGGAAAGTGAGTGTAATTCAGTATGTGAAGGGATCTGGTTGGTAGCTAACAACATCCACTGCATGTGCCTAAACATATTCCTTGCCAAATGTCATGTGATTTCAAATAAGATCTTTTACGAGCTGCTATAAACATTGATGTGGCTATGTCCCTGTAGTATGCTGTTTTTAGGTCCTTTGGGTATAGACTGAGGAGTGGGATAGCTGAATCAAATGGTGGTTATGTTCCCAGTTTTCCAAGGAATCTCCGTACTGTTTTCCATATTGGCTGCACCAATTTGCAGTCCCATCAGCAACATTTGAGTATGTATTTTCAATAGCTAAAGTGTGGATCCAACCTAGATGCCCCTCAGTAGATGAATGGATAAAGAAAATGTGGTACATATACACAATGGAATATTACTCAACATTAAAAGAGAAAAAAATCATGGCATTTGCAGGTAAATGGATGGAATTGGAGAATATAATGCTAAGTGAAGTAAGCCAATTCCCCCCCAAAAAACAAATGCCAAATGTTTTCTCTGATATAAGGAGGCTGAAATATAATGGGGTTGCAGCAGGGGTCATGGGAGAATTAGAGGAACTCTAGATAGGACAAAGGGATGGGGGGGGAAGGGTGGGGGCACTGGGGTAGAAAAGATGGTGGAATGAAATGGACATCATTACCCAAAGTACATGTATAAAGACATGAAGTGGTGTGAATATACTTTGTATACAACCAGAGATATGAAAAATCGTGTTCTATATGTGTACTATGAACTGCAATGCATTCTGCTGTCATATATAACAAATTAGGATAAAAAATACAAATAAAAATATTTTTTTAAAAAGATCATGTACATGCAGAGTATCTAACCTAGTCCTTGGCATTAAATAAATGTTATACAAATGAATGAATATATACACAAATGCTTTACTGATGCCATAAGTTGTTGTCAATAGTCTCTTTTATTTTTAAAGAGGCTCTTCTGGTTTTCCTGCAAAGGGCCTGTTTCCGTTTCACATGTTGATCCATTTTTTTTTCATCCACTTTGGTGGACAATCTATACTTCTAAGTCACATAATGGTTTGGCATGAGTGGGTTGAGGCAAGCAGCTACATGTTAGACTTCTGAAGACAGAATTCGGGGCATTTGTAGTAGCAGTTAGGTTGACAGAATTGTAGACTTTCACTGAATTTCAAAAAGAAATCATTCCTATTTTTTCGATGATAGGGATCAGCTACCAAGTAATATTTTTAAATTATTTCACATTGTCTGGCCCATACATGAGATCTGTACAAATAAGAAAACCGTAATGCATCTCTTGAATTAAGAGAGTCAAATTACATGTTTATTGCTTTGACAAAGTAAGAATTCACACTCCTCTTTATGAAATAATTCTCATATTTTAAAGAAATTCTTCCAATAAATATATTTTTTACACACTTTATCTTAATTAACAACCTTATGAGGTACATACTTCTTTCACCATTTATAGAAACTCAGTGATATGCTGTGATAGGATTAGGAACAGGCCAAGCTATGATTTCTTATTTTGACCATTATGCTTTTGCACCAAATTCCATAGTTACTTTGTTTTCTACCTAGAAAATGTACTTTTTAGTGTATAATCAATGAATTCTTTCATTCCATCATCAACATTTTTTTTTTTTATAACATTGTGATAAGCCAGGTCCGGGCTGAAAAACAAATGACACAGTGTCTCTAAAGCCAAACACTCCCATGAGCAAGACCAGGAACCGAATAATGAGAGAGATCAGAACACAGCCTCAGATTTCTGTGACCTGAATTTATGACACTCAATTACATATCTTTTATGCAACCAGAGAGTATGCAAAACCATGCTATTTGAGTGGTTTTGATATTTTCTTTAGGAGAAGTAGTCATCTCCAACTTCAAATAAATATCAATAAAAAGTGAAGTTCTTTTTCAGCCTTTAGGGTGACAAATATCACCCTTAGAACAGACTGTTTCCTCTCAAGTGAACATCCTGAATGTGTGCTATTTAGACTCCAATATAAACATAACCTAGTGGTCAAAGAAAAACTGCATTCTCTCAGAATTGGACATTTTATAACTCTAATAAGGTGATGACAACAACTCTGTTGTTAATTTTTTGAAACCTGATATCATGATGATTACACAAACACAGGATGATTTTGGAGGAACAAAAATAAAGTGTTCTTTTGGAAAAATCTTCAATGAGAGCTATCTTATGACATGGTATCTCCCTGGAGACTGGTTATGGAATTTTCTTGCAGAAAACATTTTATGTGATAAAAATGGAGTGCATTTGTTTCCTTGGAAACAAACCCTTTCACCTTGATTGCACAGAGTTTTAAGCAAAGAAAATTTAGTAATTAAGCCTAGAACCTACCTATTTTAAACTAGTGAAATTGTCAAACACATGATATTATTAGAAATAATATGCAATAAAACCCACTTAGCTCAGCTGAGGTCAAACAAATAAACCTTTACATGTCTTAAAAGTATAGATGTCTTGCATTCAAAATACTGACATAGAATTACCTAAAAACTCATTGTTGAATAGCTTAGAAAATCCCCTAATTAAAATCATCCATTGATTATAACAATTTCTGTCAAAATAGAAAAGCTAAGAAAGGTATCAGTTGAATAACAAAAATACTAGTTATTAGAAAGTTTCATAATGAATAAGTCAATACTGTGATGCCAGGAGTCTCAAGCTATAATATCTCCCGGGAATAGAAAATGTTTTTTAAAGGAAACAAATTCTGGTTTCTTTACTAAGGATGGGCCTTCAGACCCCACTCATTTTTGTGCTTCAGAACCAACTCCCTGGATAGATTAGAGAAATCACATGGTTTCTTTTTTGTATTGCATTTTATTTTTAGGGTAAAGATCTAAACATAGCTGGACACTAAAGAGGTTAAGACTTATTCTGAAATTAGATAAGACTACTCTTGGGCTCAAAATAATTACCTTGGCAAAAATCAATCATATACTTAAATTCCATACTTTATTTAAATTCTAGAATAAAGAAGTTACAGAAATGCATCCATTTTTTTCTCCATTTTAAATTCTCTTAATGCAATGAACATTATATCCTGCATTAAACATTATACTCTATCTTCCAAGTTCAAATCACTGAGAAGCATCTCTGATGTGTAAATACAATTATCTTTTAGATTTTTCAAAATTTTGAAATAATTTTAAACTTAAGCAAAAACTGAAAAAATAGTAGTAAACCAACCTAAATGCTCTTCAGTGGATGAATGGATAAAAAAACATGGCATATATACACAATGGAATTTGACTCAGCAATAAAAGAGAATAAAATCATGGCATTTGCAGGTAAATGGATGGCGTTGGAGAAGATAATGCTAAGTGAAGTTAACCAATCCCCCCCAAAAAAATGCAGAATTTTTTCTCTGATATAAGGAGGCTGACTCATAGTGGGGTAGGGAGGGGGAGCATGGGAGGAATAGATGAATTCTAGCTAGGAAAGAGGGGTGGGAGGGAAAGGAAGGGGACAGGGGATTATCGATGATGGTGGAATGTGATAGACATTATTCAAAGTACATGTATGAAGACACAAATTGGGTGTCAACATACTTTATATACAAACAGAGATATGAAAAATTGTAGTATATATGTGTAATAAGAATTGTAATGCAAAAAGCAACAAAGTACATGTATAAAAGACATGAATTGTTGTGAACATACTTTATATAAAAATATATGAAAAATTATTCTCTATAATGTGTAATAAGAATTGTAATGCATTCCGTTGTCATGTATTTAAAAAAATAAAATCAATTAAATAAAAAAAAATGAAGACAGATATCCCAGCACACTCTGTGGTTTGCTTGCTATGTAATAATCTCTGCCATGTTATGGTGCAGGAGGAAGCCATGTGTCAAGCAGATTCTTGCACCATGCTCTTGGTCTCAACCTCTACAGTCATGAGACAAAAAAATTCCATTTCCAATTACTCATCTCAGGTATTTTGTTATAACAAGAGAATGGACCAAGACATGAAGCTTTAATTAATATTTAATAAATTCTTGATGAATGGGTGGACAGATACATTGATGAGTCAAAGCACCTGTCCTCAGAAAGTTAAATCTAGCAAGAATCCAAATTATCATAGGCAAAAATGGGGACAATATATTAAATGAGCCTGGCTTAGTCCTTAAAACGTCATGTGGCCATAGCAAAATCACTTTACCTACTGAATTTCAGACTCTCTATCAAAATAACTGATTAGATGATCTATAAAGTTACTTTCCACAATGCATCCATCATTCTAACATCTACTTGGATGTTGCAGAAATATGAGTACTATACACTGATTTCAAGGTACCCAATTGACTAAAATTTATAAGCAAGTATGTGCGTTCTTCCTAGCACTAGAAGTTTTATACTTTATCTAAATTGCATCTGTGTAAAATTAGATCCTGTTTTATATTACTGTCAATCTGTTAGCTCTTCAAAACTAACCTCAATGAGTGATCATTTTCCATTTCAAGCTATGGCAAAAAGTAAGCACACTTTTGGTTCTTTCTCCACTCTTCTAGAATTACACTTATGCATTCAGCCGGTGTTGCCTCACTACAGCTGATGTTGTTAAGCACATCACCTTCACGAGACAAAATCATACCTTGAGAAATAAAATTAAATGCTTAATGGCATCACACAGATTTGTTTCAGTGCAGAATGGCTTTCTCTGAACTTGCTAGTGAAAATAATGCCTTGCATTTGCTTTGCATTTTATATTTCCAAAGAGCTTTTACCACCATCACTTTGTACATGGGAACATTTTAAGTACTTTCATGAGATGAACAAAAATTAGGTATTGTTATTAGCATTATTGTGATATGATAACCTAGTGTAGTACACAGGGAAAGAGTCTTTACCTCAGTGTATCAGTCAAGTAAAAAAGTCCCAGGCAGGCTCAGGGATTTCTCGTGATCACATGTGCTATGAGCAAATATTCTTCTAGCTATTCTGGAGGACATGTTGTACTTGATTTAAAGGCACCCACAACTTAATAGATGGAATATAAACACAACTCAGTGTTTTTATTTGATGAATTAGTTTATTTGATGGTGAAAAGTGAAAATTATCTGCAACAAATATTTAATGGCGATGTGTACTAGTTTAAGGGAGGAAGGAGAAAGGGAGGGAGGATCATATCCCAGTTTATCCTATTACCTCACTTGAAATATCAAATGAGAAACTTGTAATTTAAACATCTGAATGTGCTGATGAAAACAGAATTTTAAAAAGTATTCATAGACACACAGAGGTACTGTAGAGGGACAATACCTTCAAAAACGATGTCAATAATGTTACATTTGAACTTTCTTTTTGAACTTATGAGGATCCAGGTTGTCAAACCTATTCAACTCACAGGTTATTAGAAGAGGTCTAAGTTGTGCTGTTTTTCTCTTATTAAACTCACTGTCCTAAAAAAATAAAGGAATCAGAATTGTACTGTGTCAACAATTTCAAGTAAACTACGCTTACTTATGTGTGGAAGAATACTGACCTTTTCAAAGGTCAAGGTAAGATGGGTTACATATTCCCAATAGAGAGAGAGAGAGAGAGAGAGAGAGAGAGAGAGAGAGAGAAAGGAGAAAGAACTATAGATAAACAAATGTTTAAAACACAAAGGTCCTGAAATGTCCCTAAAAACTCAAGACCTTCTCAATATGTCATATCATAGCCAAGTTGTTCTACCTCAATCAACAAATAGGATACATCTTCAGCATAGCATATGCTTTTAAAAGTGATCTTATGATAATATGGTTAAAATTAACTGACTTATCATTCAGTATCCAATAAAATATTTTATTAACTTCACATATGTGGGTATATATACTATATGTTATTCCATAATAACAAAAGTCTTTGCAATACCAAAATAAATCTCTTGCATCTAAAACTAAACAAAGAAAGAGCTATAATTTACTTCTCTCTATATTTTCAAAAGAATCTATCCTCCATGCATAGGAAGGTGAAAGAGAAAAGCAGAAGTTATAACAACTGAAACAATAGCTAACATGAGTTCTTAACATGTGCCAGATACTGCACTGTTTTGAATGAACTCATGTATGAATATTCCCGATAACTCTATAAAGAAAGTATTATTTTCCCATTTTGTTGATAGGAAGGCTAAATCTCAAGGGAGCTAATAGTTATCTCAAGCTTCTACAGTTAATTGTAGTGCTAAGATCATAACCTAGGTCAGGTGACCTCAACAGGAAGCAAAGAAGGAAAATGGAGAAAAGAGATGGCAAAAGGAGGAAGGAAAGAAAGAAGGGGAAATAAGAAAGATATGAAGGGAGAAAAATAGATAAGTGATGAAGAGAGGGAAGAGGAAATTGAGAGGGTGAACGAAATGTAGAAAAAATGTGAAAGGAAATGGATTATCTAATTCAAGTTTGGACATGACAAAGTTGTTTTCTCAGTACACAGTGATGGAATTCAACTAATAAGTGATTGAGAACACTTTTAAGAAAGTGAAGAATGCTGAAATGCTCACAGCAGAAAGTTGGGGAAGGGGAATTCTCAACAGAAATAAGAATACCATATTGCCACTTCAGGACTGCCTGCCAAGAGCTGTTGTTTTGTATCACTTTCCCCCCAGACTGCTACTGTTAGGAGAGTGAAGAAAATTCTACCTTGAAATCTAGGATATAAATATGAGTGGTCATTTTTCATTTTGAGCTTAACCAAAGGTACACAGCTTTCTTGTCTGATACCAATTATGTCCAAAGAATAAGTATAGCTTCTTTAAGACTTATAGCATTGTAGCCTAAACTCCTTAGTTCTGACATTCATGCCACAGTCAGATAGTTCCAAGTCATCCTCTCCAGCTTTTCCCCATGATTGTTCTCAGCTTAGTCAAACAGAACTATTTGTTATTTTTCAAAATTACCCCATAGTTGCCCAACCTGATGCTCATTTTTCTTCAGGTTTGGTCAAATGCTACCATTTTCCAAATCCCTGCTAAAATGTCTTCCCCCTCCACTCAAAATGCCTCAATGCCCCAGTCAGAAGTTCTTTCTTCTTCCACTGAACTCTCTTCTGACATTGTCCATATTGCTGACATTGTCCATATTGGATGTCACATTTTCACTTTCTTCTTAAGTCTCCCACATACAGGACTCAAGATCTCATTTCCTCACCGCAGAGTGTAACCCCCATGTAGCACCACCCCTTATCTATATCTTTTTTTAAAATTTTTTTTAGTTGTAGATGGACCTTTATTTTGTTTACTTATTTATATGTGGTGCTGTGAATTGAACCCAGTGCCTCACACATGCCAGGCAAGTGCTCTGATACTGAGCCACAACGCTAGCACCCACCTCCCTCCAATCTATCTTTATAGAACTCACAATACTTAAAAGATTGGTTTTTAGATAATGGACAAAAAGATTTTACATAAATTTTATTTATTTAATTTACATAAATTTTCCACCAAGTTTATAATACTACAAGGACATTTCCATAATCATACATATATAAAAGTATATAATGTACACATGTACAACATGTGAGGCATATAAAATTACTTAAAATAAATTTTGTATTCCCAGTGAAAATAGTAGGAAAGTAAATTGTTCTCACCATAATGTCTACAGAGTGCCCAAACTACATTGTCTGTAGGTCCAGAGTATAGCATTCATGACTGAAGAAGGAATGGGTCTTCTGTAGCAGAAATGGGCAAAGGTGGGAAAGTGACAAAATAAACAGTGCATACCCCTTCATAGGTGACCACCTCTCATTGGAAATGAGTTAGAAATAGCTAATAAGTATTGCATAAGAAAGATGACCCACTATGCAAGAAATTCAGATTTCTTTATAGAATCATGCAATTTAAAATCTTGTTATTTAAAAAAAATTTAAATAAAATGCTGTGCAGACAAATAAAATTCATCTGTGTGCTGAATCCAGTACGGGACCTCCAGTAGGGGAAGTTTGGTCTGAAATTCAGGTAGATAGGACAGGAAAGTAAGGGGTCAGAGATCTAGGACATTTGTATGAGTCACAGTCTTTCCTATAATTATTGCCATTAGTACTGTGGTGGTGGCTGGTGGTGGGGAGGACTTAAATTTCCTCAGGAGACTGGAGAAGGGTGAGATGTTCCTAGCCATGCCTGATCCAAACCAAAGGTCTAGGGAAGGAACTCAAGGGGAAGTGGTAAGTGAGGTGAAGCTGCACAACCTACTGCAGATGGATTCAGGGAAGTTAGAGCTAGAGATTACGCTGTCAGTTCCCAGCTTCCTTTTGGAAAAAAAGGAACTGAAATTCAGGGAAGTGACATACAGAGATGAAAGCAAGTTAGTAATTGTATTAGTTTCCTACTGCTGTTGTAACAAAGTATCACAAACTTGGTGACTTGAGCAACAGAAATTTATTGTCTCAGAGTACTGACACTAGAAGTCTGAAATCAAGATGTCAACAGGCAGGTTACAGCCCTTCTGAGGGCTTTAGGGAAGATTTCTGCTCTATGTCTCTTTTTTAGTTCCTAGTAGCTTCTGCATTTCCTTGGCTTATAGATGGTGGTCTCCATCTCTTCCCATTGCCTTCCCTCTGTGCATGCTATGGATATGGTTTAATTGTATTCCCCCAAAATATTACATGTGGGAGGGTTGGTACCTGGGGGGTGCTATTGGGAGGCAGTGGAATCTTTAGAAGGTGGGGTCTAGATGATGTCTTTAGGTCACTGAAGCTACACTCTTAAAAAGGTAGCTCTTGGGAGTTCTGTGGAAGAATTGTTGGAAAAGGAGAATCCTGGCCCCTTCCATTCTCTTTGGCCCTGGTTTGAGACATAATCACTTGCTTGCTCTTACATGCACTCCCACCACTGCTATCTGCACCATGAGGGGATGAGTCAGGTGATGGCCCTCACCAGAGAGCCAGAACTATACCATTGGGCTTTATGAGCTAAAGAAACCTCTTCTTCATAAGTAGCCTGGTCAGATACTACATTAAAGTGACAAAGAGCTGACAGAGTACATACCTGTCTCCGAGTCCAAATTTCCCCTGTTTATAAACTCACTAGTCCTTTTGGATTAGGGCCCATTGGAATGACCTCATTTCTACTTGATCTGTAAAGACTTCTGTTCCCAAATAAGGTCACATTCACAAGTACTGAGAGTTAGGACTTCCACATCTTTTTGGAAAACACAATTCAGCTCATAACAGTGACAGTGTCTACAATCTGTCGTTTTTGCAGCGCTCCCTCTGTAATTGGAAATCCCAGGAGAAGGTTGGGCCAGGAAAAGAGAATTGGGAATTGTGGCAGTAACATCAGTTATGAGGCAAAGTCTGGGAACACAGGATTGCCCTTCTACTTCAGTTTATAGAGAATGCTAGACATTGCATTATTTCTCTTTAGAAATATGTAAATATATTGTTTTATCCTGTTTTCTGAGGATACTCTCCATCACCTGTGTATGTTGTCAATGCACAAACAAATGTTCTATGTGCCCTACTGCCTTTAGGGCCAGGTCCCACCTGATTCTATGGGTCTTAATGTACTGGATACCTCTCTATGACTCCACACGGGCCAAAACCACAGTGAGCTCATTGCTGAGCTCATGCAAATACACAAATTACACTAGTAAAGAGATTTCCTACAAGTGTTTCCTACAATGAACTCTTGGTTGCTCTACTCCCCTGTTCACTCTTCAGACATATTTCACATTCAGTCAAAATAGAGATGATCCAGAAACCAGTTGTGCCATGCAGCTGGATATGCGGAGATAACACAGGTCTTGATTGAAACATCTCTGTCTCTCTGAGGCTCTTTCCAGGTTTAATCTTAATAATGAAACTATTTCTCTGTGTAAGTTTTGCTTATGGTAAACTGAAGAAGTTGAATGTTATGTATGAAAAGGAAGAGACAGCACTAACTATTCCTGTGGGAATCTGGGGAGGCCTCACTAAAGAGGTAACATTTGAACTGATTTTGGGGGAAGGTTAGGAGTTCACAGAGAAGCAGGGAATGTGCATTCTAGGCAAAGGAAAAGCATATGCAAAAGAAGAGAAGAAAGAAAAAAATATGGCTCATTAACAACAAGTAAAGATTGTATTCACCTAATTCTTCAGTACCACCAGCTCTAAGATACCCATCAGTGCAACAGCACTAGTGGGCTTTTTTGGAAAAACCAGCACTAATATCTTATCTGTACTTATCTGTATTTTCATACACCTCTTATTTTTCAGCAACAATGACACATAAAAGAGAAGAATGTCCCAGAATATAAGAAAAATTAGATGACCTGATAAATTCCTTCTAGCTCTAATATTTTATCAATTGTTGGTTTATCAGGCTCCCAGAAACTTTTTTACTAGTAGAAAATTGAGTCCTTACTATGGATAAATATCTATACTAGATGCTTTGAGAGGGATATACAAATGCTTCAGAAATTAGATATAGCCCTGTGTACTTAAAAATGTCTGGGAAAATTCTCTCTGTGTTATTCTCTGCTATTGTTTGGATCTAAAATGTCCATCAAAGGCCTATACATTAAAGCGTTGGTCCTCAGCATGCCATTATTAGGAGGTGGTGGAACCTTTAAGAGATAGGGCCTAGGGGGAGGACTTAGGTCACTGAGAGTGAGTCCTCAAAGGGGATTATGGCACACTATCCATCCATTTCTCTAGCTCTTCTTTATTTCTTAACCACAAGGTGAAAATGTTTTCTTTGCCACATACACCCGCCATGATGTATTGTCTCATCATGGGTCTAAAAGCAATGGGACCCACCAACCATGAACTGAAACCTTCAAAACTATAAGCCAAAACACACCATTCCTCTTTTTAAAAATGATTATCTTAGGCATTTTATTATAGTAATGGAAAGTTAACACACTCCATGTCTTCTGACCTATATACTTCATCTGTAGTTTGTCTGCATTCAAAACACAATCTTGCATCTACCAGTATTAAATGTTACCTTGCCAATATTAAATGTTAACTTGCCAGATGATTTCCATAATTATAGCTCACGAATATCTTCTTGACTCTTGAGTCTTTTGTTGAAACTACATTAAATCAGCATCACAACAGAGTAGTTGTTCATAGACAACTGCAAAGAGAGTTGGAAGTAATTTCTTGTAAACATTGTAGGACCTGGGTCTATGAATTTCATTTAAGAAAAATCTCGGCAGCAGGGCCCGGGAGATCCAGGCCAACTGATTCGCGTGGCCTGCCCTGCGGCTACAGAAGGCGTGGCGCCTCAGTCAAGCCATTAATTAGCAAGCAGGGAGGTTAGGGACTGCCATTAGGTGGAATTCCGCCAGCCAAGCCCACACGGACCCTTGGGTCGAGCACGGGATCTCAGAAGGGGAAGGAAGCGGTACAGTCCCATCCCCCACAGCGGACACTCCACCGAGGCAGTCAGCGGCCACCATCCGGGAAAGCTGAAGGATACACCGCCACTCTCCTCCAGAGTGCAACATCAAAACAGGTCGGTGTCATTCAGCTCACCCCCCAGACAGCGGGAATTCGCATAAAATCTCTCCTAGGCTTGCCGGGAGAGGGAGTATCAAGCTGAGCCTCCATACAGACTAGGGGGAAACCAGAGACACCTGACCTCCAACCCCTCCTCCCAGTAGCAGCCAAAACGAAACCTGGCTAGCCAGTGCTGGGGGAGGGGCAAGCAGAAAAAATCAAAGTGATAGAGTGCCAGGGATCCCAACAGCCTGCAGCAGGACCCGGGAGATCCAGGCCAACTGATTCGAGCGGCCTGCCCTGCGGCTACAGAAGGCGTGGCGCCTCAGTCAAGCCATTAATTAGCAAGCAGGGAGGTTAGGGACTGCCATTAGGTGGAATCCCGCCAGCCAAGCCCACACGGACCCTTGGGCCGAGCACGGGATCTCAGAAGGGGAAGGAAGCGGTACAGTCCCATCCCCCACAGCGGACACTCCACCGAGGCAGTCAGCGGCCACCATCCGGGAAAGCTGAAGGATATACAGCCACTCTCCTTCAGAGTGCAACATCAAAACAGCGGACACTCCACCGAGGCAGTCAGCGGCCACCATCCGGGAAAGCTGAAGGATACACCACCACTCTCCAACAGCTTGCAACATCAAAACAGCCAGCAGCAGGAACCCGGAGATCCAGGCCAACTGACTCGCGCGGCCTGCCCCTCAGCTACAGAAGGCGTGGCGCCTCAGAGAAGCCATTAATTAGCAAGCAGGGAGGTTAGGGACTGCCATTAGGTGGAATCCCGCCAGCCAAGCCCACCGCCCACGCCCAGAACAGGCCCAGCGACCTGCCAGCATGGTAGTCACCACACCCCAATTGGAATAGGGACAGAGCAGAGCCGCCTTCCACTCCCTGAACAGGCCCAGAGAGCCGCCAGCGTGGTAGACACGTCACCCCAATTGGAGTAGGGGCACAGCCGCCGCCTGCACCTGCAAGGGAGACTTTTCAAGTATACAAGAGCAACATAAATAAATAGGGGGTAAATTTCAAAAACACAACAGTTGCACCAAGCAGAAAGAAACGCGAGCAGTATGAAAAGACAAGGAAAGAAAGGACCACAAGCAATGCAGGTCAACTCAACTTTAGAAGAGGTAATAGCTGCAACAGATGGAATATCAGATAAAGAGTTCAGGATATATATGCTTCAGATGATCTGGAGTCTCAAGGAAGACATGAGACAGCAAAATCAGACAATGAAAGATCACATTGACAAACAAATCCAGGAAGTAAAAGATCAATTTCATAGGGAGATAGAGGTAATAAAAAACAAACAATTAGAAATTCTAGAAATGCAGGAAACAATAAACCAACTTAAAAACTCAATTGAGAATACTACCAGCAGAGTAGATCACTTAGAAGAGAGAACATCAGACAATGAAGACAAAGTATTTCAACTGGAAAAGAACATAGACAGCTCAGCAAGTCTGCTAAGAAACCATGAGCAGAACATCCAAGAATTATGGGACAATATCAAAAGACCAAATTTAAGAGTCATTGGGATACAGGAAGGCACAGAGCTCCATTCCAAAGGAATAAACTGTCTATTCAGTGAAATAATAAGAGAAAACTTCCCAGAATTGAAGAATGAGACAGAATCCCAAATCCTAGAAGCCTACAGGACGCCGAATGTGCAAAATCATAAGAGATCCACACCTAGACACATTATAATGAAGATGTCCAACATACAGAATAAGGAGAGAATTTTAAAAGCTGCAAGAGAAATAAAGCAGATTACATTTAGGGGTAAACCAATCAGGATAACAGCTGATCTCTCAACACAGACTCTGAAAGCTAGAAGATCCTGGAATAACATATTTCAAACACTGAAAGACAATGGGCTCCAACCAAGAATCGTGTATCCGGCGAAATTAAGCTTCAGGTTAGAAGATGAAATTAAAACCTTCCACAATAAACAAAAGTTAAAAGAATTCGCAGCTAGAAAACCATCTCTTCAAAAAATCCTTGGCAAAACATTAGAGGAAGAGGAAATGGAAAATAACATTGAAAACCAACAATGGGAGGTAGGACAGTAAAGGGGGGAAAGTAGTCAAAGAGGATAACAAATCAGGTTTAGTAACATCAATAAACAAATATGGATAGAAGAACAAACCATATCTCAATAATAACCCTAAATGTTAATGGCTTAAACTCACCAATTAAGAGACACAGGCTAGTAGAATGGATCAAAAAACAAGACCCAACAATATGCTGTCTACAGGAGACGCATTTGATAGGAAAAGATATACATAGACTGAAGGTGAAAGGTTGGGAAAAATCATATCACTCATATGGACCGCGGAAACAAGCAGGAGTGTCCATACTCATATCTAATAAAATAGATTTCAAGCCAAAGCTAATCAAAAGGGATATAGAAGGACACTTCATACTGCTCAAGGGAACCATACACCAACAAGACATAACAATCATAAATATATATGCCCCAAATAATGGTGCAGCTGTGTTCATCAAGCAAACTCTTCTCAAGTTCAAGAGTCTAATAGACCACCATACAATAATCATGGGAGACTTCAACACACCTCTCTCACCACTGGACAGATCTTCCAAACAAAAGTTAAATAAGGAAACTATAGAACTCAATAACACAATTAACAACCTAGACTTAATTGACATATATAGAATATACCACCCAACATCAAGTAGCTACACTTTTTTCTCAGCAGCACATGGAACCTTCTCAAAAATAGACCATATACTATGTCACAGGGCAACTCTTAGACAATACAAAGGGGTAGAGATAATACCATGCATCTTATCTGATCATAATGGAATGAAACTGAAAATCAATGATAAAAGAAGAAAGGAAAAATCAAGCATCACCTGGAGAATGAACAATAGGTTGCTGAGTGATCAATGGGTTTTAGAAGACATCAAGGAGGAAATTAAAAACTTCCTAGAGTTAAATGAAAACACAGACACAACATATCGGAATCTATGGGACACATTGAAAGCAGTTCTAAGAGGAAAATTCATTGCTTGGAGTTCATTCCTCAAAAAAAGAAAAAACCAACAAATAAATGATCTCATACTTCATCTCAAAATCCTAGAAAAAGAAGAGCAAAACAACAGCAAAAGAAGTAGAAGGCAAGAAATAATTAAAATCAGAGCTGAAATTAATGAAATTGAAACAAAAGAAACAATTGAAAAAATTGACAAAACTAAAAGCTGGTTCTTTGAAAAAATAAATAAAATTGACAGACCCTTAGCCATGCTAACGAAGAGAAGAAGAGAGAGAACCCAAATTACTAGCATACGGGATGAAAAAGGCAATATCACAACAGACACTTCAGAAATACAGAAGATAATCAGAAATTACTTTGAATCCTTATACTCCAATAAAATAGAAGATAGTGAAGGCATAGATAAATTCCTTGAGTCCTATGATCTGCCCAGATTGAGCCAGGAGGATATAGACAACCTAAACAGACCAATAACAATAGAGGAAATAGAAGAAACCATCAAAAGACTACCAACTAAGAAAAGCCCAGGACCGGATGGGTATACAGCAGAGTTTTACAAAACCTTTAAAGAGGAACTAACACCAATACTTTTCAAGCTATTTCAGGAAATAGAAAAAGAGGGAGAACTTCCAAATTCATTCTACGAGGCCAACATCACCCTGATTCCGAAACCAGACAAAGACACTTCAAAGAAGGAAAACTACAGACCAATATCTCTAATGAACCTTGACGCAAAAATCCTCAATAAAATTCTGGCGAATCGGATTCAAATACATATCAAAAAAATTATACATCATGATCAAGTAGGATTCAGCCCTGGGATGCAAGGCTGGTTTAATATACGGAAATCAATAAATGTTATTCACCACATCAATAGACTTAAAAATAAGAACCATATGATCATCTCAATAGATGCAGAAAAAGCATTCGACAAAGTACAGCATCCCTTTATGTTCAAAACGCTAGAAAAATTAGGGATAACAGGATCATACCTCAACATTGTGAAAGCAATCTATGATAAGCCACAGGCCAGCATCATTCTGAATGGAGAAAAATTGAAGGCATTCCCTCTAAGATCTGGTACAAGACAGGGATGCCCTCTCTCACCACTTCTGTTCAACATAGTCCTCGAAACACTGGCTAGAGCAATTAGACAGACAAAAGAAATTAAAGGCATAAAAATAGGAAAAGAAGAACTTAAATTATCACTATTTGCAGATGATATGATTCTATACCTAGCAGACCCAAAAGGGTCTACAAAGAAGCTATTAGAGCTAATAAATGAATTCAGCAAAGTGGCAGGATATAAGATCAACACGCATAAATCAAAGGCATTCCTGTATATCAGCGACAAATCCTCTGAAACGGAAATGAGGACAACTACTCCATTCACAATATCCCCCCAAAAAATAAAATACTTGGGAATCAACCTAACAAAAGAGGTGAAAGATTTATACAATGAAAATTACAGAACCCTAAAGAAAGACATAGAAGAAGACCTTAGAAGATGGAAAAATATACCCTGCTCATGGATAGGCAGAACTAACATCATCAAAATGGCGATATTACCAAAAGTTCTCTATAAGTTCAATGCAATGCCAATCAAAATCCCAACAGCATATCTTGTAGAAATAGATAAAAGAATCATGAAATTCATATGGAATAATAAAAGACCCAGAATAGCAAAAACAATACTAAGCAGGAAGTGTGAATCAGGCGGTATAGCGATACCAGACTTCAAACTATACTACAGAGCAATAGTTACAAAAACAGCATGGTACTGGTATCAAAACAGGCGGGTGGACCAATGGTACAGAATAGAGGACACAGTAACCAATCCACAAAACTACAACTATCTTATATTTGATAAAGGGGCTAAAAGCATGCAATGGAGGAAAGATAGCATCTTCAACAAATGGTGCTGGGAAAACTGGAAATCCATTTGCACCAAAATGAATCTGAATCCCTATCTCTCGCCGTGCACAAAAGTTAACTCAAAATGGATCAAGGAGCTTGATATTAAATCAGAGACACGGCATCTGATAGAAGAAAAAGTTGGTTATGATCTACACGCTGTGGGATCGGGCTCCAAATTCCTCAATAGGACACCCATAGCGCTAGAGTTAACAAATAGAATCAACAAATGGGACTTACTCAAACTAAAAAGTTTTTTCTCAGCAAAAGAAACAATAAGAGAGATAAACAGGGAGCCTACATCCTGGGAACAAATCTTTACTCCACACACTTCAGATAGAGCCCTAATAACCAGAATATACAAAGAACTCAAAAAATTAGACAATAAGATAACAAATAACCCAATCAATAAATGGGCCAAGGACCTGAACAGACACTTCTCAGAGGAGGACATACAATCAATCAACAAGTACATGAAAAAATGCTCACCATCGCTAGCAGTCAGAGAAATGCAAATCAAAACTACCCTAAGATACCATCTCACTCCAGTAAGACTGGCAGCCATTAGGAAGTCAAACAACAATAAGTGCTGGAGAGGATGCGGGGAAAAGGGCACTCTTGTTCATTGCTGGTGGGACTGCAAATTGGTGCAGCCAATTTGGAAAGCAGTATGGAGATTTCTCGGAAAGCTGGGAATGGAACCACCATTTGACCCAGCTATTCCCCTTCTTGGTCTATTCCCTAAAGCCCTAACAAGAGCATGCTACAGGGACACTGCTATATTGATGTTCATAGCAGCTCAATTCACGATAGCAAGACTGTGGAACCAGCCTAGATGCCCTTCAATAGATGAATGGATTAAAAAATGTGGCATTTATACACTATGGAGTATTACTCTGCATTAAAAAAATGACAAAATCATAGAATTTGGAGGGAAATGGATGGCATTAGAGCAGATTTTTCTAAGTGAAGCTAGTCAATCTTTAAAAAACAAATACCAAATGACTCCTTTGATATAAGGGGAGTAAACAAGGACAGGGTAGGGACGAAGAGCTTGAGAAGAATATTTACATTAAACAGGGATGAGAGGTGGGAGGGAAAGGGAGTGAGAAGGGAAATCGCATGGAAATGGAAGGCGATCCTCAGGGTTATACAAAATGTCATATAAGAGGAAAGGAGGGGTAAGACAAGATAATACAAATGGAAGAAATGATTTACAGTAGAAGGGGTAGAGAGAGAAAAGGGGAGGGGAGGGGAGGGGAGGGGAGGGGAGGGGGGATAGTAGAGAATAGGACAGACAGCAGAATACATCAGACACTAGAAAGGCCTTATGTCAATCAATGGAAGGGTAACTGATGTGATACAGCAATTTGTATACGGGGTAAAAGGGGGAGTTCATAATCCACTTGAATCAAACCATGTAATATGATGTATTAAGAACTATGTAATGTTATGAACGACCAATAAAAAAAAAAAAGAAAAATCTCTATTCCATCATCATTTTTAAAAATAGTACAAACTTTCTTGACAAAAAAAAGAATTGAATGTAGCTAGAAAACTAGAATTGTGCATAGTCTATATTATTTAACTTTATGATGCAGCTCGCATGCAATAATTTCCCTAAATGTTTGGTTTTTCTTCATTCACAGGTATTTGTTTCTTTTCCCTCCTTAGATATTTTTAAAATGAAAGTGAAATTTTCAAAACAGTGATAAATGCATAATGACAAATAGATTAATAAATTGTGGTCATCAGCACTTTGGAAGACCAAAGCTGAACTGAGAAGTGGTAGATATTGAGTTAGGGCACAGCTAGATTTAGCTCAATGCCATCTTAGGGGCTGTAGTCGAAAAAAAAAAAAAGAATCAGAATGAACACTGGACTGAAAATCATACAAAAAAAAATCAAAATCTTTATAAAGACCTCCAAGTAACTACACCTATATCCCAATTCTCAAAAAAAAAAAAAAAAAAAAAAAAAGAAATAGAAGAGCTCTTCTAAAGAATTTGACTAAACCAGACGAAAACTGCCTTCCAGGGTGTGTGTGTGTGTGTGTGTGTGTGTGTGTGTGTTTGTGTGTGTGTGTGTGTGTGTGTGTGTGTGTGTATGTGTGTTGGGTGGTGGGGTAAAGAGAGTATAGCACAAACTGCCAGTTAAATGCCCTGTCTCCTCTCTCTGCCTGATTACCCTAAACTAGGCTTACCCTTGAACATACAGCTCCAAACCAGCTACTTAATTGACTCATTCCTAAATATGAATTGACAATCAAGAATCATTAAACATTGGAGGAAAGCCTAAAACATGAGAGAGACCCAGAAAAAGAAACAGAAATGGAGGTAATTTGACAAAGCTTTCAAAATTTGGTTATGGTCATGCAAGTGAACATCAACCTCAATGAGCATCGCGGCAGAAAAGTAGGTTAAGTGCTGACTGCTCTTGTAATGTTTGCTCCATCCCTCCAAGTTTTTGTCATTTGTGCACATGATGAGCATCCTATAGGCTCTCTGCTTCAGGAACCTGGAATGGACCCTTTGATTAATACGATCTAGGAAATAGGATAGAAATAGAAAGCAACCAATCAATGCTAAAAATTACTCTAAGATGAAAGCAGGGGTGATATATAAAATCGTAGAAAAATAGGAGTCAAAGAAGTAAATTTGGCAGTGTTAATTTATAATATCCAAAGAACCTCAAATCTGTAGGACAAAGAATTTGGAAAGTATTGTCATCAGTTTTTGAGGCAGGAATATTTTAACAGTATTAAGTTAAATATTCCAATATTATCTACTCTTTCTGCTCAGCTTCCAGCCTTCCAGAGCAATGACTTGATAAATTTGTCTGTCTAGCTAATATAAAAAAAATGAGAGTTTTCAGACAATGGATGCATACCAAGAAAAGTCCCCATAATTTCAGTATTCTGATATATCCAATATCACACATTTCATATTTGATTAACATGTTATCAATTTCCTAAGGTCTGATTAGCTCACACACAGATAAAATCAAATTCGGAATTCAGTGCTTGATAAACACACAAACAAATGCCATTGTGCATCTCCTTAACTACCTAGGGCAGCTTAGGCAGCTAGGTAGCTCCTTGTCTGGCTTAATCCCCTATATTTAATGTGTATTTCCCTATATTTAATGGGTCTCACATTTGCATCCTCCAGAGAATTATAAAAAATTCTTATGCTCAAATTAGCTTTATATATTCATGTCAATTTGATCTCCAGTAGGAACTTGGCACTGATATGTTTTAAGTACTTCTTAACTAGCCCAAAAGGAATCAAGAGAAGAGAATCATTGCTTAAACTACATTGTGGCAGGTTGGGAGTTTAAACTAGTATTGAGCTGCTGACAGCTCAGTATGGATTACATTATGTTGCCTTATCAGTATTTGTTAGACTCATTTATGGTAAAGGATCAGATAATATTGATGGAGAGAAATTATGAAGAGAAAAATTATTACCTAAAAAGATTAAAGACTTTTTTGGTATCTAGAACTTCTCAGGAGTAGATCGGATTATAAATTTCTGAACTTGGAAGAGTTTGAGATTGCACAAAATTCAATACCAATGTTTTCTTTTTTATTTGTTTTACTTAGTTACACATGACAGTACAATGACCTTGACCTATCATACATTTGAATCAGATGGGATATAATTACTCATTTTTCTGAGTGTACAGGTTGCAGAATCACATTGGTCATATAGTCACATATATACCCACAGTAATAATAATGTCTGTTTCATTCTACTATCCTCCTTAGCTCCCCATCCCCTCCCCTCCCCTCCCATCACTTCTCTCTACCTAATCTAGGGTAACATTATTCTTTTTTTTCCCCTCACATCTTCGTACCTGTATTTTGTATAACAATTAGAGTCTCCTTCCACCATCCATGTAATTCCCCTTCTCCCTCCCTTTCCCTCCCACCCCTCTTCCCATGCTCTTCCTCTCTTCCCCATTTTGAGTCACCCCCCTTATATCAGAGAAGACATTCGGCATTTGTTTTTTTGAGATTGGCTAACTTAGCATAATCTGCTCTAATGCCATCCATTTCCCTGCAAATGCCATGATCATATTATATTTTAGAGTTGAGTGATATTCCATTGTGTATATATGCCATATTTTTTTATCCATTCATCCATTGAAGGGCATCTAGTTTGGCTCCACAGTGTATGTTTTCTGTTGGACTGTTTGCAAAGAGATCCAAAAATGGGTAAGATAATGTTTTTGTTTCCAGTTCTCAATCTAATTTGCTTTTCATTGTAAGCTTATGCAACTAACACTTCAATTATTTTTTATCAGACTAATAATAAAATTCAAAACCAAATAGTAGTACTTTCTGCTTTTTCTTGGGCTTCAGTTTTATCTGAAAATTGGCTTTATTATTTGATGCTTTATCTGCCTCTTACTGACTGTAGAACCGTAGGCAACTTAACCACTATAATTGTCAGTTTCTACATCTTTGGAAAGTGTTCCTGTCTCAGTTGGTTTAGGCTTCTGTGATGAAACACCATAAACTGAGTAGCTCATTGACAACACAAAGCTATTTCTCACAGATTCAGAGGCTAAGGAGACCTGGATGAAGGTGCTGGCAGATTTGGTGTTTGGTGAGGGCCTGCCCTCTGGTTCATGGGTGCTGCCTTAGGCTATATCTCTGAGGCCTCATTTAGAAGGGTACCAATCCCATGTGTGAAGACTCCACCCAAATGAGTTAATCACTTTTCATAGACTCCAATTCCTAATACCACCACCTTGGTGATTAAATTTTTAATATGTGACTTTTAGATGAACATAAACATTTAAACCACACCAGTTCGTAATAGTGGAAGGGCTTACTCTCAAATGATTCTTGAAAATATTAAATGAACTTGTGTCTATAATGTCCTTAGCACAGAGCCTAGCTCAAAGTTAGTGCTTAATAAAAATTTACTATTATCTATTGACTCTCAAACCAATATATCCAAGGCACAATATATGATATCTTTTCTTCCTGTTTTTATTAAAACTTAGAGAAACTTCCCTAACCCACCAGGAAGAACTCTATTGACAGTATATGGAGCAAACACATTTTTGTGCATTTTCAAAGGAGATATGAAAAGTAAGAAACACCTTACATATGAAATCATACTTATTGTCAATCTAGTTCCAACTGCCAATAAGGCAGACATTCAATGCACATTTTATCATCAGCCGTTTCATTTTCCTATTCATCCTGGTGCTCTTCATTCTCTCAGAGCAGCTGCATAATTCAAAGATTAGAATTACCTTATTATGGATGAGCACAGTGAAAATGAAACACATGTATGAAAATAACAGGATCTTGTATTAGGAAATGATTACAACATAGAGCAGCAACAGCAATTTTGTACTCACTTGTCCTGATGAAACCCATTTGGGTTTTATAAATCATTAGATATTTTCCAACTCTGCAAGATAATGTAAATTGATGTTTTCCTTCACAAAGTGCTAGTTAAAGTAAAATTTTGATGACAATTATAATTGTAAATTGATCATAAGCTTTGAAATACCAAATGCAAATAAAGCCACTCAAAGCATAGGACATCTGGAGGAGCCCAGCAATGCAACTTCCCAGTATTTTCTGCAGTGCAAAATGTTCTGGTTGGGTAAACAGATTAACCTTTCTGGATGCTATTCGCACATTTGATTCAAATCCATGGGGAAAACCACCTTTCAGAACTTGTGAATTCTAAATGCAAATCCCAATTGTTATCTCAAAAATGCAACACCAAGGAAGAAAAGAACAAAAAGGAAACTTGGCCCCTTTAGAAGCTGCCATAACCACTACAGACAAAATGCAGTCCCATCCCACTGCTCAGGGCAGCATTGGATTTGGAAGTGGAAGACCCAGGTGGAAATTCTGTTCTGCTATTTTCTTAAGGTAATATCTTGGGAAGAATCATCACTTTTCTCTGAGCCTGTTTCCTGTTTTGTAAAGTGGGGAGAATCGTACTTGCTCCACAGAGCACCTATGGGATTTGTTGGTTTGTGGGCAAGAGGCCCCATGCAAACTCAAAATTATGAAATAAAAATTATTAAATATGATCAGGAGTGGATGCACTGATGCTGGAGACACTGAAGGAAAACGCAAGCCTTAGCAGAGACAAAGGCAGACTCACCTCGTATACATCAGGCAGTGTCAACAACAGAGGATCCTACACACTTGGGTTGTCCTCACTGCCTTGTCTGTAATTGTCACTGTGGTTATGTCAATTAAATGAGAACCTATGTAAAGAATTTGACTCACCGTAGGCCCCTCCGAGAGCTGCGACAGTCACAAACTTCAGTACTGTTCCTCTGCTCATGGAAACACTAGGTTTGGAAGTAGAAGACCCACTTTGTGAATGTGATTATCCATTTTTAATTGCTAACCTAAGGCATTTTTAATATCTGGATTTATGTGGTCACTTAATTCAATGGATACTTATCAGTGCTCATCATCACAGGAGTGAAAAAATGGTTCAAGTCTGCCCTCCTTGTAGGCAGGAGTGAGATATTTAATGAACAATTTCTCCACATATATAATTATAATTTGCAATAAATGATGTGAATGTAAAGAATAAAAAGAAGTATGAAATAAAAATTGTTAAATATGATAAGGAGTAGATACACTGGTGCTGGAGACACAGGAAGAAAACACAAGCCTTAGCAGAGACAAAGGCAGACTGACCTTGTATAACCATCAGGCAGCATCAACAACAGAGGATCCTACACACTTGGGTTGTCCTCACTGCCTTGTCTGTTCCCAGAACATCCAACTGGGAAGAGGTAGAAAAAATTTCTACCTTGATAGTACTTTTACTTGTCAGTCACATCTCCCTTTTCTTCATAAATACTCCTAGGCATGATTCAGTTAATTACGTTTGTTTTTTTTTTTTTTAAATGCTCTTGGCATCTCACCTGATTTTTTGCCTATAATAAGTACTCAATGTACATCAATTGATCAGCTCATTGTATACACTGCTTTTTGGTCACTCTGTTTTAGATTTATTCTTAAGTACAATGCAAAGGTTCTAAAAGAGAAAACTTCTAGATTTATTTAGATTTAGAAATTGTGCGTTTCCATCAACATGAGTAGAGAAACAAAATGTAGCATATATGTGAGTGTGTAATATTATTTATCCAACTTAAAAAAAAAGAATAAAATTGAGTCAGGTATGGTGGCAAATGCCTGTAATCCCAGTAGCTGGGGATGCTGAGGCAGGAGTATTAAAAGTTCAAAGCCAGCTTTAGCAACTTAGTGAGACCCCTGTCCAAAATAAAAAAAAAATAATAATTAAAAGGGCTGGGGATGTGGCTCTGGTTAAGCACCACTGGGTTCAATCCCCAGTACCAAAAAAAGAAAGAGAGAGAGAGAGAAAAAAAAAAAAAAAGAAACACACATCAACTATTTTAAAACACATAGAGTAACTTATTAGAAAATAACTGTCAATCTTATTATTTAATCAGGCCTTTATGAAGTTAACAGTTTGGTGTGCCTTAAATCTGTGATTAAAATAGTACTGTTTCATCTATACCTATAAATAAACGATGTGATAAACTGATAAAATGCTTGTTTTTTTATTAGATAGCTTAATCCTCATGATAACCTCACATTGGCTTCAAAGGTGTTACAAAGTACGCTTCAACCCTGCCCAAATTGGTCAGATTAGTCTAGTTGTGACTTGTGCAATAGCTTTTCCAAAGCCCTTACAATTTTCCAGACAGTTCCTAAAAAGACAGGCAAAATAACCATAGCTGCAGAACTAGTGGTGATAGTAGTAATGGTCATCACTATCCTAGTTATAGTAGAAATAAGTGGTTGTTAAGTTGGGTGCTTAGTACATACCAGGTGTTGTTCTACTTGTTTTGTGTATATTCTCACTCATTTATTTTCCAGACAACCATAAGCGATAGATGTTATTATTATCTTTAAAGTCTTAGGGAAGTTGAATATCAGTCTCAAGTTTACCCAGCTGGTATGGAGTAAGCAATATGAAAATATACATACCCCATCTGTGTATGACGTGTCAAAATGCATTCTACTGTCATATATAACTAATTAGAACAAAATGCAAAAGGAAAACACAAATGAGTTGACTTCAGAGCCTATGCTTTTAACCCTTAAGCTTTCCTACCCTCTTCACTATCTGCCAGGAACTGTGCTGTGGGTGCTTTGGTACCCTATCTCACACAATCACATCGACAAGTTGGTTTAGTAAGGGCCACTACTTCTGGAGACAGTTCATCCATTGCCCCTTTTACTTTCTCTAAGTGGACGCCTGGAGCTAGGTTTATCCACTGGAAGTTTCCCAATCTAGTAAAAGTTGCCTAAATTAGAGGCAGTGAGAAGCTCCCAGTTCCTGTAAACACCTTCACATCATTCTTCCATTCTTAGAATTGCTTAGAAATATTATTTTGACTATATTCTTTAATTATGATTTCCTCAAACTGAAAACCAAGGTTTAAGTAATGATTTAAAAATCAGGATCCTGTTTACCAGCATAGTCCTGCGTTTATGAGGGCTTTCAAATGGTTTGCTAGAGTAATTAGATTTATACGTTCCCTAAGTCCTGTTGGAGATTTACATTAAAGTTAATACTGCAATTGAAAATTACTAACAGTGAACACTCATTTTTTGGCAACCAGACAATCAGAAAACCTCTAAGCTAGGAGTACTACACAGAAATGAACCAAGTCACCTGGGTATTATTTTAAGAAGAGCCCCACAGATTCCACCCATGATATCCTAACAAGAAAGCCTACTGCGAAAATTCTAGCAATTTTAAGATGGCCTTTTAACTTCCCCTACAAAACTATTGTTATGCTCACTCAAAGGATTATCATGTTATCGTTTTGTATTTTGTATTTTCATATGTAATTTGATAAAGAAATTCTAAGAAATGAAAAGAATTTTTAAAAGTTTCCCATAACATCTGTTGGCTTATTTTAGATATGTTTCCACCAGGACATTCCAAAATAGTTTCACAGATTCTATGCCCTAATTTGATGCTTTAATCTCTTTATCTCTTAATGATCACATACAATAATTAACTTGAAATATTCAAATATGTTGTTTATTTCAGTTAATACAGACTTCATCCCTCCATTGTCCATCAGCATTGCAATCAAGAATGTTTGGACAGAAAATGTTGATTAAGACAATAATGGAATAAGGCCAGTGGTATAGGAATAAGAACTTTCTATATGACAAGTGGTTTGACTTTGACTTAAATTCTGTCAAAAACTAGGAATGCAATCTAATTGCATTTGAAAATGATATCACATTATTTGATGTGATAAATCAGTTGATTTAAAATAGCTCTGTAACTTAAAACTGAACATTGTGGATACCAGACAATAACCCTTAACATAAATTGACAGCAAAATGTCATTGATTAAAGACAATAAAATGAACTTGCATCTCCCTGATGATTGGTGATGTTGAACATTTTTCCATACATCTCTTGGACATTTGTATGTCATCTTTTGAGAAATGTTTTTTTTTTTTCATATAAGTTGTTTGTCCATTTTTAAAATCAGGGTTTTTAAAATTTGTTTCTGTTTTTACTCTTGAGTTGAGTTTTGTATCCATTTTGAATATTAACCTCTTCTTAGCTCTATGGTTTACAAATATTTTCTCCCACTTTCTAGTTGTGCTTTCCCTCTGTTGATTGCTTCCTTTGCTGGGCTTAGCTTTTAAATTTCATGAATCCCATTTGTCTAGGATTGCTTCTGCTGCCTGAGTTTTTGGGGTCAAATCCAAAAAGTTTTATCCAGACGCATGTCCTGTAGCATCTCCCCTGTTTTCTTCTAGTAGCTTTAGTTTCAGATCTTATGTTTAAGTCTTTAATCCATTTGGCTTAAGTCTTTAATCCATTTGGATAGATTTAGAGGACACAATGTTAAGTGACATGAGCCAGGCACAGAAAGACAAACAGTACATGCTCTCACTTATTTGTGGAATCTAAAAAATTCAAACTCATGAAAGTAGAGAGTAGAATGAGGGTTGCAGGGGCTGTGGTAGTGGTGATGGAGCAGGAGTCAGAGGGATTGGAGAGAACTGATCAGAGGATAAAAATTAAAAAAAAAAATTTTTTAGTTGTTGATTGACCTTTATTTATTCACTTACATGTGGTGCTGAGAATCGAACCCAGCACCTCACACATGCAAGGCAAGCACTCTACCAACCCAGCCACAACCCCAGCCCAGGACAGAAAATTTTTAATAGGTAGAGTAAATTCAAAAGGTCTATTGCACAACATAGTGACTATAGTTAATAGCAAAGTATACTTGAAAATTACTAAGTGATTAGATTTTAAATATTATCTATACACACGCAAAGTGTGATATAATAGAAACATATATCAAAATATGTTGTATGTCACAAATACATACGATTTTATGTGTCAGTTTAAAAGAAAATTAAAAATAAAAATGTATCTTTTTAAAAAAATCCAAATGAAATGTCTCTCTCTAGTTTCACCACAATGTGTGAAGATTTGTTGTTACAATTGTTTTATATTGACATTTATTTCACAACAGTAAGAGCTGCAAAACAACTTTTATTGTCTTGGATTGATGCTTTTATGACTAAGATTGTACATATTCACCTGGTAGCTTAGAATAGTCTTGCATTTTGCAGTAGCCAATTTGTCTTTAGAAAGTCTTGCTTTATCTGTCTCGTAAAGGGTTTAGAATCATGAAAGCTCCTAAAGGGAAAAACACTAGGGAATTACTTGGTGCTCAGCCTAGAAATGAATATATCTGAATAACAATACGTCATTTCCTATAGCAAGGAGACTAACAAGTAAAAAGTCTGATTGGTCATCATGCTGGACTTACCATGAAAAATCCAACAGGAAGGCTGGTATGTTTTTACTGTTTTCTAAATTACATGAACAACTGAACAATTTTTGTAAGTGCAAACATCAAAATAGTTTTTAAGTTAATCAATTTAGAATATATTGTTTTCATAAAAAAACCATAGAATCCTTTCTTTTATATAATTATAATTAGATATAACAATTTCTAATAAATAGGGGAAAATGGGTTGACATCAACCCATTTCATTTCTGGGACATATTGAAAATAATAAATGATGCCTCTCAATCCTAATCTAATTTGTATATAGTTGGTATTTTTTATGCATTCACGGTAGGTTGTTACTCCCTGTTTCTTGGAAAGTAATGGGGCTTGAATATAAACAGATTTTGCAAGAAAAGCTGTATTTCACTCAGAGACCAGAATGTTCTGGCAGACTTCATAGAGGGAAAAATATCTATAGCTAATTCTTTGTGGATAATGGTTTTCATACCAATTCAATGTAATGGAATTATATTGCATTATATTATTTGCATTTATTTGCTTTTGTGTGTGTGGTTTAAGTATATACTGAAAGTAAGAAATTGAAAAGGTTGCCTTGGCTCGTGAAGCCAAGGCTCCTTCTAGAGCTTCATCATGCTGAATCAGTGTCTACCATGTCAATGTACAGAAACAGATTAAACTTCATGGAAAGGGGAACTGTATGGCCATTTTTTCAATGATAGATATGTTGGCTCCACATCAGAAGTTTAAAACACAAAGTTGGAAGCAGGGCAAGAAACTGGTATGTGGGGCAAGGAAAAGGACAGATCATATAAAGTTCCAATCCCTTGGACACATACACTCATCAAAACTTTGTCTGAGGTCTGTGAGCTTCCTAAAGGAGTAACAGACAAGGAGGAAGCAATGTGAGGAAGTTTACTTACATAAGGCAGGATTTATCTCACTTCATTATTCTCAACATAACAACAACTCATTTTAACCTTTAGGTGAAGAGTCATAGTGTGTCTTTCGCAGCAGATGCAAGTTTTTTAACAAAATCAATAATTTACAAATTTTAAAATATTACAAATTCTGTAGACATGCAACTAATCAAGATATCATTAGGAAAGCAAAGAGATTTTACTCTATCCCTAATAATAAGCCTTAGTTAGTCAATTGTAGGACATATTGTTTTCATAAAGAACCATAGAATCCTTCCTTCTATATAATTAATTTTCTGAAAAGCAGACTGTGTTGTATTTTCTGGTGTATCTATCTCTAAGAGGGAAAAAAAAGGACAATTGAAACAATACTTAGGGCATAATATATAAGGTATTTGGAATCACAGAAGCTGAATGAGTTTGCAAATCAGATAGGGATTAGTGATTTCTAGTCCCAGCTGTCATTAACTTCATGTCTTTGAAAATGTCATGATCTGACTCAAGAAAATGTATCTCAGTTTTTTCATCTGTGAGTTGAAAAAGTGGATCTAAATGATCATGGAGATCCCTTCTATTTCTGTTCTTTTATTCTAATAATAAAATAGTTCTTTGCTTTGTTTTATTAAGTAAATATGGAAGTCAAATCAAAATCGAAGAGATATATTTTGAAGGGATTTGAGCAGAAAGCCACCTATTAAGATTTCAGAATAATCCTAGTGATATTCTTGGAAATCCAAAATGTGTAATTTTTTAAAAAGACAACTTTCCAAAACATCAGTCACTAAAGCAATAGGCCTTCTCAAATTCTACTGGCTATACTTATAGCAAAATTAATTCCAATATTTCCCATGTGCTACTAGAATGATAGTTTCTGATTTGCAAATCTAGTCTCTCTGAGACTAGTTACATTTTAATAGCATTTAAAAATAAAGAATAGACACACTTAATAAAGGTAGACACATTTATTATCTTTGAAAATCTGATGATGAAATTCTATACTCAAAGCAGAGAACTAGTTCAATGAAAAAACCTTTTTCTTAAAACACAAATAAAATAACCCTAAAGATCTCAATATATAAAACTACTGATGTCTATTCAAATTAATTATTAGAATCAAAGGAAAAAACATTTTATAGTTTAGCTTACAGATAGGTAATAATAAAGGCTTTAGGCATTTTGATTTAGCAGTAACGGCTTTTGAGTATATACAATTAAACTTGACACACAGAATATCTTCTTCACAAATATCAGCAGGACTGGAACTATTCTTGATGAGTCCTAACACAGTTGTTCAGCAGTGGGGAGAGTCTAGTAAGCTATGATCATTCAGGCTAAACTTGAGCATATCCATACCTATTAATAGGTAATACGACATTTAGTTTTATTCATTCATTGATTAAGCAAATATGTATTAAGCAGTTGCTTGTGTTAAACACTGTTCTATACTTACAGATGCTATGATGAACACATAGACCAAAATTCATCCTCTCACAGAGCATACTTTGAATGAGAAGGAGAGGAGAATAAAAATATAAATACATAGTATGGGTAGTGACAAAAGATATGAGGAAAAAAATAAATCAGAGCAAAAGAAGAAAGTGTAAAGAGGTAGTCCTAAATTAGGAAAAAAAGTCCTGGGAAGTCCTCTTGGATGAAGTGACAATTAAGCAAGAGCTTGAATGAAGTAAGGTTCAAGATGGGAGATATGTGGGTGAAGTATACTACAAGGTGGGGGAACATCTCGAGCAGAGAAAGCAATCTGTTCTGATAGCACAAGGAAAGAACAGAATTATGGAGTGTTTCTGCATGAGGAGAGAGCCCACATTTCAGCTCCATGTATTTCCCAGCACCCATCCCAACATGTTGCACAAAGTGGGTGCCAATATGTGCTTGAGACTGGGATATATTAACTTTAATTTACTTCTTGCTGACTCCAGTAGTCAAGAAAAGAAAAGAAAGGATATCAGCAGTGGACTTCCATTTTATCAGAGTTTACTGAATATCAGCTATGTGTCCAGTACTGTCAAATAGAAAACAAATTCATTCACTGCTTTAAGCTGGACTTTTACTATTAAAATCATAATAACACGAATCACTAAAACATAATCCTCCAGCCTAATTGAAATTTTATACCTTTGAATCAATAGTTCCCTTTTCCTCGTCTTTCTCTTCTATCTCCTGGCTTTTATTTCTATGAGATCAACTTTTTAATTAAAAAGTAAAAACATTACAAAAATCATAGTAACATAAAAAAGAGACATCAGAACCACAAAGTATAAAAAAGAGTCAAAACTACTAAAAATATATTAAATGGCATCCATCGACTCATTACTTTACATTTTTTAACATTTTCACCAAGACAGGAACAAAAGATCTGAATATTAGATTTTATTGTAGACATTATGGGGTATGTATTATTGTGATTTAATTATTCTCATTCCCAAGTTTGTGTGTGTATGTGTGTGTGTGTATGTGTGTGTGTGTGTGTGTGTGTGTGTTTTAACAGAAAGCGCAATGTGTTTTAAATGGCCTTAATGAAAGCTAAAAATGCAATACTAAAATTTAGCTGAGAAAGCAATTTATGGGAGAGTTAAAGAAAAATGTTCCAACTAAAATGTTTTTTAATGCTCTAATTTGATATAGAAGGGAAGCCTTAAAAATTTAGAAATGGGCATTTTTATTCTAGCCTGTAAATTCTTACCTGGGTTTCTCTCAGCACCTAGAGAACAAAATTTCAAAACTGATCTCTATAAGAACTACCAAAGGTGCTGATATTTGGAACTGTTGATGGAAAAAAAAAAAAACCTCATGCTGTGCATTTAATATGTGTGGGTTTGCAAGATAATATTTTATTTCAAAGTTAATGCTTCCAGCAATGATGGAATAATGAAATGGATTATCACCTTCACCTTAATGATTGAATCACTGGACAGAATCAATGAAATAATTGACTGCCTGAGAGAAGTAAGAAAGAATGAGTTCAATGATGCCCAGTGTAGGGCTTGATAGCAGTTGCTAAGTTGCAGTTAAGATAGAGGATCCTTGGGCTGGGGATGTGGCTCAAGCGGTAGCGCGCTCGCCTGGCATGCGTGCGGCCCGGGTTCGATCCTCAGCACCACATACCAACAAAGATGTTGTGTCCGCCGAGAACTAAAAAATAAATATTAAAAAAATTCTCTCTCTCTCTCTCTCTTTAAAAAAAAAAAAAGAGAGAGGAACCTAGACAAACAATAGCATTTAGCTGAGTTAGGAAAGAGATCAAAGTTTAAGAAGGGAAAGGGGCTAGAGATTGCAAGACAGCATACCAGAGGTGAGGGAGTCACACAGAGGGTGAGCTCCAGAAATCTGTTAGGGGCCTCTTGAGTATGGCTGAACACTGACATGCAATTGTATGAGAAGCAGCTACCCAACACTAAAGAGCTTCAATCTGAACTATTCTCAGAGTTCATGTGGAGTTAACCTTATTTAAATTTGCACCAGCCAGTGTGGTTGCATAGAACGTCAAGAAAAATCATCATATAGTTATCACCATAATAATACAGATTAGTTAGACCTAGACTAATGAGTACTGTGAGCCCGCTCCAACAAAGTTTAAAAGCCTGCTTCAGAAGAATCAAACTGATTCCAAGGAACCCAACTATGTCAGAACAAAATCTATCTGGGTTACATCCAGCAGCAAATATTGTAAAAATCTAAACTGTCTAACAAATGAAAGTTAGGAAAATAAAATCAGTAAGCAATAGAAAATGAATCAATTAAAAACAGACCCCCAAATAACAAACATAATAGAACTACAGATAAGAATCTTTAGAAAATACTACTACAACTATGTTCCATTTGTTTAAGAAAATAGAGGAAAAGATGAATACGGAGAAGAAAAATGTATAGAATACAACAAAGAGCTGATGGGAAATTTAGAGATGAAAGCTGAAATACCTAAAATGAGAAATGGAATATACTCTATTGCCAACATACTTAAGTATTATAGAAGAAAATACAGTGATCTCACAGACAGAAAAAAAAGTGATCGCAACATTTATAAAGAATTCTTTGCTCTTTTGACTCAGTAGACAAGTTAATTGAAAGAAAATAGCAGGGGTGGAGGTTAAAAAATGTGAAAGACACTTTTCACCAAATAATAAATATAAATGGCAAATAAACACCTGAAAAGATCCTCAACATTACTAGTTATAAGTAAAATAAACTAAAACTACCACAATGACCTAGACAGCCACCTGAAACACAGAAATTAAACAAGACCCACAAAACCAAGTTGAAGAAAATGTGGGGTGATCGAAATTCTTTCTTATTTATTACTGATGGGGACGTAAAGTGCTCCAATCACTTTGGAAAAACTTGGCAGTTTCTTCTAAAGTTGAACATATATTTATCATACACCCAATAATCCCATTTTGATATATTTATCCAATAGAAATGAAAACATATGTCGATAAAAAGATGTGAAATGACATGTTCCATACCAGCTTGATTAAGAATAATCAAAAACTGGAAACAAGCCAAAGGACCATCGGTGGAGAGGCGGAAAAAACAACGTATGGAATATTCATTCATAGATACCATCCAACAATAGAGTATCAAACTACTGATTCATGAAACATGGATTAATCTTAAAAGTATGATGCTAAAGAGTTGTCTTTATCATCACGATAGTGGTTACATAAACGTGAGCATTTTTGAAACTCAGAGAACTGTACTCTAAGTTTGTACAATTTGTTGTATGTAAAGTATCTTTGAACAAAGCAGACTGAATAAAAAACACCAAGTCATTGATTTATGAGTTTGCTAACATAAAAGATCTTTCCTAGCACATTTGAGGGTAAAGCCCAAGGATACAGAAGCACTGTAAAAGCAAATAACAAGAAGCAAATCCCTGTGTGAGGATTTTATTACCTCACTGGGAAAGCAAGAGTGATACCTATTATATGATACAGAAAATAGTATTACATGCCCTTCAATAGATGAATGGATAAAGAAAATGTGGCATTTATACACAATGGAGTATTACTCTGCACTAAAAAATGACAAAATCATAGAATTTGGAGGGAAATGGATGGCATTAGGGCAGATTATGCTAAGTGAAGCTAGTCAATCTTTAAAAAACAAATACCAAATGACTCCTTTGATTTAAGGGGAGGAAACAAGGACAGGGTAGGGACGAAGAGCTAGAGAAGAAGATTTACATTAACAGGGTTGAGAGGTGGGAGGGAAAGGAAGTGAGAAGGGAAATCGCATGGAAATGGAAGGCGATCCTCAGGGTTATACAAAATGACATATAAGAGGAAAGGAGGGGTAAGACAAGACAATACAAATGGAAGAAATGATTTACAGTAGAAGGGGTAGAGAGAGAAAAGGGGAGGGGAGGGGAGGGGAGGGAAGGGGGGATAGTAGAGAATAGGACAGACAGCAGAATACATCAGACACTAGAAAGGCCTTATGTCAATAAATGGAAGGGTAACTGATGTGATACAGCAATCTGTATACGGGGTAAAATTGGGAGTTCATAACCCACTTGAATCAAACTGTGAAATATGATGTATTAAGAAGTATGTAACGTTTTGAACGACCAACAATAAAAAAAGATTAAAAAAATAATATGTAAGTAAGAGTATCTATACTCAAAATTAAGCAAATTAGTTATAGGAAATAATATCAGAGATTCTAAACTAGAATAACAGACATACAGAGGAATTAACAGGATATTTTTCTCTAAAACTTGTCCCTACTAAGTCCTTTGTGTGGTTCATTGCAAGAATTACAATACATAGGAAACCTGATTTGTATCCTGGACATCGTAAGTACCGTGAGATAGAATTTCTCTAAGTTCCTTCTCCAGAATTATAATTGTTTCATATACCATTGCCTCATACATACTCAGTGCTCTTTTAGACACTTCAAATCATTCCTTTCACTTGACTATATTATTTTGACTATATTATTTAGTAAGTATGAAGTATCCAAATTTTATAGACAAGCAAATTTACAAAAGTTAACTTGCTCAAGATTACAACTGCCAATCACAAAACTGGATTTAAACAAAGGTTCTTCTAGTTTCAAAGTCCATGTGCATTCTGTTTAACAACATTACCTTTCTAAATGGAGTTTTAGCTAGACATTCTCCAAGGTCCATGGTGCTATGGAGCCATAAAAGTAGTCATTAAGAACTCAAATTCTAAACTCATACAGAACAAGGCTGAAATCCACCTCCACTGTGTAAGGGTGTGATTTTGGAAAACGTACTTCATTACTCAGTCTCAGATTCTTTATACAGTCTAGTATATAATGGTTAAATGCAAAAATTCTGGAGCCAGACTACACAAAGTCATTGCTTAATAGCTGTGTGACCTTAGGGAAGTTACTTAACCCTTGTGTTCCTCAATTTCCCCCACGTTACAATAGAGTCCAGAGATTATTACAATAGAGTCCAAAAGATTATGAGAACTAAATATGTTAATCGGAAATGAACATTTATAATGATAGCCAGCTCTATAAATAGTAGCTATTATAATTGTGCTTTAGATGAATTCAAGATCTTTTTAAATTCTAAAATTATTTAATTCTATAATTTATAAAATACTGTGCAACCAACATAGAAACATTCTCCCTGGAGAGAATGACTAAGTCAAATAATTAACTTATGCATTATCTCATATAATTATTTTTGTGGTGAGAATATCTAAACTCCACTCAGTAATTTTCAATCACCCAACAGTATATCTGTATTATCTGTAGTCACCAGGTTGTATAACAGATCTCTAACTCATTCCTCTTGATCCATTGACCAACATTTCTCCCACTCTCCCTCTCTCAGCCTCTGGTAAATACCTTTCTACTTTCCACTTCTAAAGAGTTCAGTATTTTTAAATCCCACATATAAGTATGTAATGCAGCATTTGCCTTTCTGTGCCTGGCTTATTTCACTAACATAATATCCTCCAAATTCATGTACATTGTCATGAATGACAGCATTTTCTTCCTTTTGGGGGCTGAATATTGTTTATATATAACATTTTCTTTATTAATTGATGGATGCTTAAGTTGTTTTTACCATTAGCTATTGTGAATAATGCTTCAGTAAACATGGGAATGCAAATATCTCTTCAACCTACTGACTTCATTTCCTTTGGAAAGATAATCAGTGGTGGGATTGCTGGATCATAATTATGGTAGCTCTAGTTGTAATTTTTTGAGGACCCTCCATACTGTTTTTCATAATGGTAGTACTAATTTACATTCCCAACAAGAGTATACAGAGGTTTCCTTTTCTCCACATTCTCTCTAATGCTTGTTATCTTTTGTCTTTTTTTTTTTATTTTGATAACGGCTATTCTAACAAATGTGAAGCGATATCTCATTATGGTTTTAATTTGTATTTCTCTGATTACTACTGATGTTTATTTAGCATTTTTCACATATCTCTTATCCATTTTATATCTTAGAGAAATACACAAATATATATTATAAATATATCTATTTAGATCCTTTGCCAATTTTAAAATGGTGTTCTATTCTTACTGTTAAGTTGTTTGAATTGTATATACTTGTATATATATGGAGAGAGGGAGAGAGAGAGAGAGAGAGAGAGAGAGAGAGAGAGAGAGAGAGAGAGAGAGATTAACCCTTTATCACCTGTATGGTTTGAAAATATTTTCTCTCATTCTGTTTGTTGTCTCTTCACTCTATTTTTTAAATATTATACAGAAGCTTTTTAATTTGATACAATTCCATTTGTCTGTTTCAAATTTTGTGCTTCTGCTTCGGTAATAAAAAAGCCAAAGAATCATTGTCTATAGAAATTTTCTATTTTTTCTAGTTAGTTTTATAGTTTCAGGTCTTACATGTAAGCATTTAACCCATTTTTAATTTTGTACAGAGTGTGTGATAAAAATCTAATTTCATTGTTATACATGTGAATATCCTTTTTCTATTGTTCTGCATATCTAGTTTTACACCAGTACCCCTATTTTGGTTACTGTAGCTTTTTAATACATTTTGAAGTCAGGTAGTATGAGGCCTCTAGCTATTTACTTTTGTTCAAAATTGTTTTGCCTATTTGGGATCTTCTGGAATTCCATATAAATTTTGGATATTTTTTCTATTTTGGGGAAAATGTCATAGGGAATTTGATAGAGATTGCATTGAATATGTAGATCTCTGAGTAAGTTGTATGGACATTTTATCAAAATTAATTATTTCAATCCATGAACATGGGGAATCTTTTCATTTTTGGTGCCTTCCTCAATTTCATAAACATTTTGTAGTTTTCAATGCACAGATCTCCAATCTCCTAGATTAAAATTGTTCATATGTAATTTTTTAACGATATTGTTAATGGTTTTGTGTTAACAGTTATTTAATGGCCTCTACCAGCAGGCCTTGACATTGACATATAAGTCTCTAAAATATGCCTTGTTAGTAAAAATAAGACAGTATTATTGAGCCCTATTCTTGAGCAACTATAACTCAGCAGTCTTCATAATTGGCCTGTCATATGATTTTTGAAGCATTTAATTTTCATTTGCTGATATGTCTAAGAATAGTAGTCAATTAATTAAAATCTATAGAAAAAGATCAGAAAAATATTAGGATGTATGACAAAAATATCAAGTATATGACAAAGACCATGAAAAAGAACATATAATCTAAGATATGATTTTACTTGCACTCTCCACATTAACATTTATTAGTGTTGTTAATGCCCATGGGAGAAATTTCTTCATTATAGACACTCAGCAAGCAGTAACCTGAATTTTTTGGAATCTCATTCTTTAGGAGGGCTTTCTTCTCTGCTTTTGAAGTTGCCCACAAGAGCTATGTCATTGCATATAACCAAGGAAACCACAGGAAACTTGGTTGCTAGGAAACCACTGAATTGTCTCGGATGAAGATCACCACAGTAGGCTTGGCTTGAATAGAACAGATGCTAGGGAAATAAAATTATAAAGTTACAGTTACTTAAAAAAAAAAAAAACTTAGGATGCCTCTTTAATTGCCAGTTAAATCTTTTCTCCTAGGGGAAACTATCTGTCATTTCTGAAAGGCCATTACACAGGTAGAACAAGGAGGCCACAGCAGTGTGCTACCAGGGACTGATGGGAAGGTGCTCCAGACAGTGTGAGAGGCAAAGCTCCTGTAGACATATTCTTCATTTTCCCACTTAATTTGGTTACCTAGGGAAAGGGATATGGGGACAGTTACTATCATTTAAGTAGAGGGATAGATTTTAAAGGAAACACTCTTTAATTGAATATTGCCAGAACAATGACTTTCAATATTCTCTAGTCTCCTTAATCCAGAGTATAAGAATTCTGTTTCTTTCCTAAAAAAATGTCAAAATGCTTTTTATCTAGTATTTCACAATGTCTATAAACATAAATACAAATACATGAGAAAATTATTTTGTCATCTATGACTCTGATATACCTATGGCTATTTATTCCTCTGTGTAATTATATTAAGAATTCATAAATATAGGAACAAAGGAATAGCTAAACTTGGTCAAACTCTTGAGCCAGCCAACATAAGTTCCCTTTTAGAATATAAAGCTACCCAAAGTTATTCTCAAATATCATGTTTATGTTCCTATTACCTCTCTTACCCTCCATGGTACATTACTCATGTATTTACAAATCTATCTAAGCCTGTTTAGGATCAAAATGTATCTGCAGGTTGTACCATCCCTGGAAGAAATCAGTTGAACAGGATTTCTTGAGAAATAATCCTTTCTTTCTACTCTTCTAGAAATAAACTTACCTTATTAATACTCTTGTCTTTTTTTCTATCCCTGTTACTTATTTATCAGCTAAGGTCACTTTGTCCCTGAGTTTTCATCTCCTCTACAATTCCAACCAAGTTTATTTTCAAAATCAATTCATGTTACAACCACAAGAAAGAGAAGTTATACTCCATGTGTGCATAATATGTCAAAAAACACTCTACTGTCATTTGTATCTAAAAAGAACAAATAAAAATTTAAAAATAAAAAGAATAAATTTGTGAGATATGATTGCTATCAACCCTTCTATTTTCTAAGAGTTGAATTTACCCTTGACTTACATGGAAAGTCAAGGGTATATTAGATGCTTTTCTTTAGGTAGATTTAGATTTTCACTTGATATGCAAGTGGATAAAGTTTTCTATAAATATCATCCTGCAGAACCAATCGAGAGCTTTAAGTAAGGGAAATGGTATAAGCAGGTGATCAGATCAAGATAAGTAAATCTGTGATGTCACAGAGATAGATGTTTGGGGTAGAATTGCATTAGAAGAAAAAGAACACTTGAGAAACGACTTGTACACTTCATATTCCACAGGCCAATAAACTTGTCAGAGAAAAAAAAGGCAAAATAGCACTAAATAAATAGTTTATAATTGTTTAGGAAACCTATGTGATTCTTGGCCCTTTTTAGAAATTGTTCAGATAGATAGCATATCTGAGAAATCTGAATGCAACATTAATATAAGAGAGAATAAGCATCACAATCTATAACAAAATCAATACATTAAAAATGAGTAACTGCCTTAAAAGATGGAGATTTTAATGTGGGAAATAGCTACTATTTATAAGGTTCTTTGCATATTTTGTCTTCAATGCTCTAAAATTCTGACAAATTCAATATCATTATTCCTGGCCCCCAAATACAGAAACACAGGCTCAAAGAAGTTGTATAACTTGCTTACAATTAAATAATTAGTGAAAGAGCCAGGACTTGACTCATTGATTAAGAGGTAGTCAGATTGGCTAGTTTAGGTTTTGAGAAAAGCAAAAATAATCTCAGCAATTTAATGAAACAAATTTCTTTTTTTGTTCATACTATCTGTCTACTGTGGGTCCTATGGGGAATTCTGTTCATTTAGTCACTCAGGAAATGACTGGTTGATGGGGGCTCCTATCTTCAAGGGTATAGAGGCAAGAAAAGGGGATGTGGTAAATTGCAAATTAACTCCTAAAGCTTCTGCCCAGAAATGACATGTTCTGTCTGTTCTCTTATTTCAAAAGCTAAAAGTTAGTCACATAGCTTCCACCTCACATAGGCTGAAAAAATACAGAAATACAAGCACAGCATAGATTAGATCTCTCCCACTAGCAACATGTATAAAAATGCTTAAGAATTATTAAAGTAGAATCTTGAAATGAGCCATCTATATAATGAACCTGAGTGACTAGGTTTTATTAATAGCATTGTAAGTCATGATTCAACTGGCCAGTAAGAAGTCCCTTCACTGCCAAATCCATCTCCTGTGGAAATTTTTCCCAAATTCCAGACTTCTTTATCTAACTAAATGCAAGACATCACCATTTGGACACCAGAGATATGAATCATTCCATAACTGATCTTATTCACTTCTTTATTTATTTTTTATGTAGTGCTGAGGATTGAGCCCAGGGCCTTGCACGTACTATCCAAGCACTCTACTACAGAGCCACAACCCCAGTCCCCCTTATTCACTTCTTAACTTTAAAACATACATCACTTTATTCTATATATGCCTTATCTAGATTTATATAGTACCAGCCAACTCCCTAAGAACCTCATTCCCTCTATGTTGTTTCCCTCTCCTCTCTCTCAAATGGCCAATCACCAACTTCATTTATCCTACTTAGCAATCTCTCTCCATCCCAAAGGTCTCGGTCCAAGTTTTAGTTCCTCTCGGGTATTCTCAAAATTACTCCCATACACTATTAACTAATCTCCCAGCTACTAGCAGATCCAACTCCAAATCATTTGGATACCTTCAACTAGGGTGATCTTGACAATATGCTTTTTAAAATATTATCCACCTACAATATCCATAGAATAAGGCCCAAGCCCAATGTAGAAGAACGTAAGGAGCTTCACAATATGGATCCTACATTTCTGGATTCATCTTTTCCCCTTCCACTCCCATTTTATGAGTTAGTTCTTGAATATACCCTCTGCTCTTCTACAATTCCATACTCTTTTACTTTCAGGTCCCTTATCCTGGCATGAGTACTTTTCCTTTAAAGTCTTGTGAATTCTTACTCTGCCCTTTAAGATCCAAATCAAATATCACTTTCCCCCATTACACTTCTCTCTTCAAATACCTCTATGCATATCATTGCATCGCTGGCATTGTATCATTACAAGTCTATCTCCTCTGCTAGACAACATGCTGTGGTCGAGTTAATAGTCCCAGAACTTAACATGAGCCTTAAAGTTTTAGAAGAATTAGGATGGAGATGAGCTGGAGAATGAAATGCTAATGGGATGGAACTAATGATAGAGTTTGCAGAAAAAACAACAACACTGGGTTAAGATTTTTCAAAAACTAGAAGTAAAGTGTGAAAATGCCACTGGCAAGAGAGAGAATTCATTTATAAAAAGTAAAATGTGATTATTAAGAGGATTAATGTTATTGCCCAGATTACAATAAGAATACTAATTAGAATTCCCTAATACTTAATGGCATAAGAAAATATTGAGAATGTGAGAGAGTAGTAAGGTAAAAAAAAATGGTTTAGAAATCATTTAATAATAATCTGCTGGCCTGGGTCAGATGGCTGCAAAACTCAGTTGATATTTTACTCTACTGCACCTACAAGCTCCTTCCTGAAAAATCTCAAGCAGCAAGATGCCAAATATTAACAGCACACCTGACTGCATGCTCTTTGAGGAATTTTAAATTAGCACAAAGGAAAGTGTTTCCCTTGAGAGCTATTCTGGCATTTCATACTCACGTACTGCAACTGGTATATGAGACCAAAGCAACGCGCTTTTAATAAAACACCCCACAAACATGGGAGGGGTGTTTTTCATTACCCTGGTGATAATTCTGCTTTTTTTTTCCCTTCAGAGTAGAGAGGCATTGAACCCCACTGAGCTGATAAAATAGGCTGATGAATCCCTATGGAGAGAATAGCATTAGCAAGGGGATTGCATAGATTTCCTATTGCAAAAGCCTAGATAGCATTTCATTATTGAAGTTGCCTGATTGCTCTGGCTCAAACCTTATCCTCAATTCCTTTCTTTCTCTATTTAAAATCACTACAACAAATAAATGAAACAATAACACAACCAGTAGCAGCGTGGGTTGAGCTCTTCCTCATCGAAGACAGCTACACAAACTTGCAGTCAAAACACCCATTTGAGTCTCACCAAACACAGCTTGCCATGATTTCGTACAACCTATCAACACCAAGAGAAAGGTGCACTGCATGAGCTGGATCTTTGTGCTCATGCTGATAAAATGTGTCCAGAACCAGGGGAACCTTCTGGAGACTGAATGCCATGCTACTCTGCTTATTACAGAAGCCTATCCTCCTGTTTTCCTTCACTGCCAAGGTATTATTTCCCTAGTTACATGGAGTGACACTCTAGATTTTCTTTCTCCCAAAATAATACTTCCAGATGCTCTTTGAGCTGCTTCACAGGAAGGTAAATGGCAGGATGTGCTGCTAGCTCATATTAAAACTTCCCCTTTCATTAAATTTTTACCTTATCCCATTAATGAGAGAACTTCTAAATTTCCCTGTCTGCATTTCTCTCATTAAAAAAGCCTTTTTTAAATTCAGTGACTTGCTTCTAGCCACTTCATCATTCTATGTTTCATAAAAAATGTAGTGGTATCTAATCCTCTGAGTCCCACTGAAATTGCTCTGTGCCCAATGTCAGCCCCAAGTCAACCTCAGAGCAGGTACTTCTATCTGAAACCTGTAGGTTCATCCTCACTTCATCTCTAATTCAGTGCTTCTCAAATTTTAGTCCACGGGAGAATCACTTGGGGAGTTTGCTAAACATGCAGCTGTCCAAGACTCAGTGGGTCCTGGGTGGGCCGTGGGAATGTGCATGCTGACAAGCACCCACAGGTAAGTCTGTTCCACACACTGAAGACCACTGCTGAACCTCTGAGAACAAAACTCAGCAGAGACATAGTTACAGCCCCACCTCACTGATCCTAACATTCAGTGTGCCCTTATTCCTGTCTACATCCACTACATTAATCCCACAGTCTCGTCATTCCCACTTTAACTCTCTGTATGTGGACCAGTATTAGCTTTGGTTTCTCGCCTAGTTCTTCTGCTCCTGGACAATACAAGAACTATGGGCAGAATCTCAGTCCAATTTGCCTGGTCCTTGCCTACTTCCCATCAGGAAGAGTCTCTCCCAGTCTAGCCCCCGTCATACTCTGAATTTCTGTTAAATTCCAGACAGACCCTAAGTAGAATAAAAAGGCTACCATAAATTTGAAAAGATTATGAAACAGTTAAGATCTGGTTCCCCTGGATGCATGCTATATTCCCACTTCTGAACCTGAAGCTCCATAAATCCCTGAAGTATTGATTTGGACCAGAACCTTCTTTAAGAGTTAATACGACAGCCTTGCTATTGGAAAAATTTCTTGGGGGCCCGCATCTGAGGAATTCTTACTGTATTTCACTTTGTTGCTATGATGTCACTGGCTAGACTGCAGAACATTATAAACAAGATTTCTATGAAACTTTTTATTGTGACCACTGTAACAATATTGGCAAGGATATTGTTCACTACTTTACCCAATTTCTCCTTAATGAGACTCCATGGGGAGTAATTTCTGTCTGGACTTGATACCAAAAAATAGATTTACTGCTCATGAGCAGTTGATTTACTTTTTATCTCATGGACTCTAAATTTTATAAGACAGAGGCTCCTTTTTTACCTTTGACTGCTAGAAAGCAGACTGTACCTCTCTAGCATTATATTGTATGTTTTAAGTTATATTTCTGGCAACATTGTCCCTAATTTTATTTTTATATTTTCTTTCATCCCCAAACATGCTCTCATTATATTTCTCATATCTCTTACGTCTTAATTGTTTTTTTCCATTTGAATTAAGGCTTACTCTTGACTCCTTCCTGTACTACCCATTTGAACCCAAGAAAACACAATTACTGAAAGACTGAGGATGAGAACCCTATCAACAGGTCTGTATTTTATAGTCACCGGAAGCTCAGAAGAACTGCAACTTGTCTTAGGGATTTTTGAAGTAAAGCAGAATGTTTGTTCACAGGGTACCTGCAAAGTAACTGTGGAGAAAAGACAAACATATAGAGAGTAGTAGCACATAATTCAAGGGTAAAGGTGGTATTAATGATTAGTATTTCAAGAAGAGTTAGACGTTTTCCAAGAGATAGAACTTAGGCTGTGGAGAAAGTTTAAGGTTGTATATTGATAGAATAAGAAGAAAGACATTCTGGGTCAAATGAACAGCACAGAGTGGAGGCACAGTGAATAAGATAAGAAAGTTGAGGGAAACAGATTTGGGTTTGAATCCTGGATTTCTTAACCAATTCTTTGAGTTCTCAGAATCCTCTTCCTCATTTGTAAATCAGAATGATAATACCTAATAATCTTGCTTTCAAAAAATTAGAGAAAAGCTGTGTAAAACAGCTAGTGCAAAACCTAGCCCATATAAGCACTCTGATTCTACAGGCTAGCCAATTACTGTGACAACAGTGACAATAAGTACGGAGGTGAGATTCAGTGTCCCCAATATGTGGATTCCATCTTCACAGATGCAGCTGCTCTTCCCTAAGGAGAAATGGAAAACCTGATTCCTTAGTTAGTCACCCACCTCTATGGTGAGTAGTTTTGATAGAGGAGGAACCAGTGAGCTATTTAGAGTCACAGAACAGGGCAGTGACAAGATGAAAGCAGTGTTTAAAGAAGATTAATGTGGCTGTGCAGGAAGAGAGTGAAGGAGAAAATACTACAGGCATGCACACTAACTAGAAGGCTGTGTGGTTCAAGGGCTCAAAGTGACAGAGTACAGGATGAGAGAGGTGGCAGAAGACTATAAAGGGGCAAGTTTGAAATACTTTAGAGAAAATATTTCTTTCCTTTCTTTGGAAAGGACTTTGGAACTGATACCCAAGGTAGACAAATGAGACCAAGGTCAAGCTTAACCCTAGTAATTGTCCAATAACCTCCCGCTGTTCACCTCCAATATCTACTGTAATCTGAATTCCATAAGGAAAAACACTATTTGTATCTGTTCACCAGGGAGTTCCATAGCACTTCAAGTATAAAAGATACTTGCAATATTTCAAGCAAATTTTGCTGGTGAAAAATGAATTCATGGAATTTTGTTCTTAGAAAATAAATTTAATGGGTACATAATATTAATGACTGCCACAAAATATTAAACATTTATTGAGCACTTTCTAAACACTTTTCATGAATTATCTTATTTCAATCCTTACAAGATTTCTGGGAAGCAGATACAAATGTTATTTCCATTTAAACTCACAAAGAGGGGCACAAGCATGTCTAAGCAATCACCCCAGGTCACTAAATTGGAAAAGTAGAGGCCAGACTTAAACATAAACCTCTGATATCACAGCCTATAAACTTATTTAAAGAAGTGGGAATAGGACTTTTAAAAAGAGGATGTCCTGTCAAAAAGAAAATGTGACAGAAGCCAGTTAACTCTTGTGTATCTTGTACTCCATAAACATTTAATCTTTGTGTCCATTTCATAGGCAGATATTCACTTTGGTTTAAAATTATCTCCTACTGTATATAAGTAAGGTGCCACCAAAGGGAGACTCCCTACTTTTAGGCATATGACAGAGGAGAGGAAATGTGAAAAGCAAATTAAGCATAAGACACAACTGTTCAAGATGGAATGTGAAGCCACACTTGGCTAAGTGCAATGAGCGTGCAGAAGATTAACAAATGCTAGGATGTGGAGGAGTGAACACTATCATGTGTCTTTTGTCCAGTGCTCCTAGAGCTTGTTTTCTTACTTTTTTTTCTACACATATCCTTTCAATTCTACCTCTGTTATAAGGTGTATAAAATATGTTAGCCTATTTAAGAGCATTTTACCCAAAGCTCCCTTTCCTGGTATTGATTGGCCTGTGAAATAAGAACATGACATTTTAGCAGACAAAATAGTGCTTTTGAAAATACAGGTTATTTGTGGTATGTGTATTCGAAGCTTGTGTTTTCAGTCCTATGTAGTATGTTTTTACAGAAGAGGATGGAGCCAGGTGTGGCACACGCCTGTAATCCTAGTGACTGAGAGAACTGAGGCAGGATCCCTAGTTCCAGGCCAGTCTCAGCAACTTACCAAGACCCTATCTCAAAATAAAATTCAAAAAGGCTGGGCATGTTGCTCAGTGGGAAAGCACCTCTGGGTCAACCTCCAGTACCTCAAAAAGAAAAAGAGAAAAAATTGAAAAGGATGGGTGTTTTATATATCACCTGTCATAAACAGAGCCAACTTTGACAACATCAACCAGCCAATGGCAGAACATCTGATTCTCATGTCTTCTGTTCACCATACCTGTGTTCCTTCTGGTTATTCAGCATCTGGCTCTTCCTCATTAAAATATGGAAGGTTATGTCTCATGTGGCTTATGGGACCTGAACTAATTTTAAAATCCAAAAGTTCCAGAAGTGGGTTCCCAGATAATGTCAGAGACTATCACTTCTTGAATATTTATCTCATGGCAGGTCCTGGAAGAAGGGATTTTTTTTTCCCATTGTTACCTTATTTGATGCTCACAGGGACCCAAAGAGTGAGTGTTTTGTTCAGGGTCCTATCATAAAAACCAAAAGCATCCTAGATATTTCAAACCAAGTGAATTCATTACACAGATGAAGTGGTTGAGAAAGAAAAAGATGCTGAGACAACCCAGGTATTAGAAATGCAAAAAAGTAGCTAATAGTCCTCTAGTTGGAGAAAAGAGAAGGTGTAAGTTAACAGAATCCATAAGTTCAGGGGGACACCCCATACACCTGGTACTCAGAAGCCTCAAGGGGAATGACTGGCTCTGTCAGTACCTACCCAAAGAAGCCTTACTTGCCTGTGGACTTTCTCCCACCTCCCATTTCTCAACTCACTAGTGCCTCCCACTGGCAGAACCTGACTGGAAGCTATCAAGTGAGTCTGAGAAAGTGGTCCGCAGAGCTCCATCTCTGGCGCTGCAGAACAGTATTAAAAGAGAAGGTTTTGAGGCTGAGAGAAATAGGAATATAAATAAACAGGAAGGTATTATGATTTTCCTTGATTTTCTAGAGAGAGAGCAAAAAACTAAGTAACTTTCCCAAAGTTAAAAATAGAGGAGAGAAAATTCAAATCTGTTACCACATCTTTGCTTTTAACTGCAGATCAACACTGCCTTCCATGTGGTGCAGCCTTAAAAATTTCAGGCCATATTAAGATAATCATATTACTTAATGAGGGTAAGGATTTTTTTGAGCCTTGTCTGGGTGACAAGCTTTGGGTTAAACCCTTTATATGAATTAGTTTCTCTCATAGTAATACTACTAATAATTCTCACAATAATATAGTACTATATTATTAACCTTGGTGATCAACACCAGGAGCTCTGAACTCTTAGGTAGCTGGGTTCAAATCCCATTATTATCATTTATTAATCTAATATACTCTAGGAAAACTATTTTACCTTTTCACATTCTCTCATCTATAAAATGGACATTAATAATTCTTAGCTCAAACAACCATAGTGGGAGGGTTAAATGAGCTGATCTTATTAAATTCCTAAAATTTCAAAGAAGTATTCCATAACTATTAGCTACAATTGTTATTCCCACCTTGAAGATGGTAAATGTGGAACTCTAAGAGGTTAAACTAGACTTTTACAAGTGAAAAATTAAATTTATGTGACACAATCAGAGTATTCAGACTCTAGATTAGTGGCTATCCTAAACTTTGTCATATAAAATTTATAAAGATAATCTCAAATTCTGATACAATGGTATAATAATAATAAACCTTTGTATAATACCTAGCTTGTATCAGACATTATTTTAAATACTTTATATGTTGTAACTAATTTAATCCTCAAAATTCTATGAGGCACATACTATGATTTTCATCTGTTTACATATTAGGAGACTAAGGAATGAGATGTTCAGTAATTTATTGAAGGATGCTTAGATAGTAAATGGCAGGACTTGGCTTTTTACAGGAAGGCCTCTTAGTATACAGTGGGAGAGGGAATAATTACTGTTTATGTATCTAGAAACAAATGTTCAGCAAGGTGACTAACTTAAGGTCAAGTAGCAAGTGATTCGAGGGCCAGAACATTTTTCTGGCAATATCACCTCAGAACTTTCTCCTACTTCATGTTGCTACCAAGTTCTCTGCCAAAAAACGAAGGCTCCTCGGAATCATCAACAATAAAGAATTGTACTTCTAATTCTATGAACAGAATTTTTTGTATTTCTGAACTACTTATTATATATCTTTCACTCTACTTTAAGTATTAGTACACATTGATGATTAGACTTTTTGTTTCAATGCAATTGTTTTAAAAACATGACTTAAAGAGAATTACTTTCAACTCATGTTTTCTGTAAACTGATTTTTGTCAAGATTTTATGGGGAAAGTGTATACCACAGAATGGTGGGAATATGGAATAGCAAGTATATTAGATTCTCAGATAAAGGCTGGTGGAACTTAACATGCAAGTGAAGAGGATTCAGAACTAAAGATTTTTTAAAGTATTATTATTATTTTGAGCGACAAATCCTAATTTATGGGACACAATGTGATTTTGTTATCTATGTATCCAAATGGCATTATTAAATCAAACTAATTTACATTTCCATCACCTCATTTACCTATCATTTTTATGGTAAGACCTTTGCAATTTACTCTTTTAGTTATTTTGAAAAGAATATAATAAATTATTACTGATTGTTGTCACCCTGATGTGCAAGAGAACTCAAAGACTATTCACCCTAACTGAAACCTTGTACCTTTGGTCAATAACTCCCGATTCCCTCCCTCCCCTCCATTTGCCAGCCTCTGGTAACCATCATTCTGCTGTCTACTTCAATGAGTTCATGAGTTCAATTTTATTCCATCCCACGTGTAAATAAGATCACGTGGATTTTGTTTTTCTGTGCCTGGTTTATTTCACAGGACATAATGGATTACAGACTTGTTTGTGTTGAACAAGTCACAGGCTCTCCCCTTTAAAAAGGCATATGCATAAATCTGAATGAATCTGCAGAAATCCCTTTGACATATTGCATTCTTCTCCATGTCAATATCCAGTTTTACAACCACTAAAGACACTCTCCTTTCTGTGTGTGTGTGTGTGTGCATTCTCGACACCATTGTCAAAAGTCAGTCAACCATAGATGGGTGGGTTTATTTTCAGGTTTTCCATCCTGCATCATTGGTCAGTGTGTGTGTGTGTGTGTGTGTGTGTGTGTGTGTGTGTTGTGTGTGTGTATTTATTTTTGTGTGGTTCTGAGGATGGAACCCAGTACCTCACATTTGCTATGGAAGCACTCTACTGCTGAGCTACAACCCCAACCAGTACCATGATGTTTTGATTACAATTACTTCAGAATATGTTTTGAAGTCAGAAAGTGTACTGCCTCCAGATTTGTTCTTTCTGCTTAAGGTTGTTTTGGATTTTTAGGCACATTTGTGGTTCTGTGTAAATTTAAAGATTGTTTTATCCATTTCTGTGGGGAAATAGCACGGGAATTTTGATAGGGATTGCAGTAACTCTGTATATCACTTTGAGCGGTATGGGTATGGACATTTTAACAACTTTGATTCTTTCAGTCCATGAACACAGCATAACTTTTCATTTATTTGTGTTTTTAAAAATTTCTTTCATCACTGTTTTATACTTTTTAGTATATAGGTCTTTTACCTCTTTGGCAACATTTCATCAAATGCTTTTTCTGCATCTGTTGAGATGACCATGTGATTTTTATCTTTCATTTTGTTAAGGTGGTATATGGCATTTATTGATTTGCAAATGTTGAACCATCTTTGTCTCCTTGGGATATACCACTTGATCATGGTGATGATTCTTTTAATGTGTCCTTGAATTCAGTTTTTTAATAATTTATCAAAGATTTTGGATCTAAGCTCTTTAGGAATATTGGCCTATAAATTTCTTTTCTTGTAGTGTCTTTGTCAGACTTTGGTATCAGAGTAATGCTAGCTTACTAAAATTAGTTCAGAAGTATGCTGTCAACTTCAAATTTTCTGGAATAATTTGTGGAGAACTGGTGTTAGTTTGGCAGAATTCAGATGCAAAGCTATCCAGTTCTGAGCTTTTCTTTGATGGGAAATTTTTTATTACTGACTCAATCTTCTTATTCATTATTGGTCTGTTCAGAGTTTCTGTTTCTTCATAATTTAGTCTTGGTAGGTTGGATGTGTATATGAATTTATCTTTTTTTCTAGGTCATCCATTTTATTGGCTATTAATAGTTCATAATAGTTTCTTATGATTCTGTATATTTTGGTAATATCAATTGTAATGTCTCCTCTTCCATTTCTCATTTATTTAGGTAAGTTTTTTTTTCCCCTAAGTCTAGCTAAGGGTTTGTCAATTTTGTTTATATTTTCAAAAAATATTTTATTTTTCCTATTATATTTTCTAATCCCTGTTTCATTTATTTTTGCTCTGATCTTTGTTATTTCCTTCCTTCTGTTATTTTGGGAGTACTTAGCTCTTCCTTTTCTGGCTCCTTGAAGTGTAACATTAATATGTTGACATAAGTTCTTTCTTCTTTATGAAATAGGCATTTATTGCTATCAGTTTCCCAGTTAGGACTACTTTTACTGTTTCCCATAAGTGTTAGTGTGTTGTATTTCTATTTTCATTTGTCTCAAGGTATATTTTGATTTTCTTTTTGATTACTTCTGTGGCCCATTTGTTATCTAGAAGTATATTGCTTAATTTACACATATTTATGTATGTTACAATATTTTCCCTTTTCTTGATTTCTATTTCATGCTATTATGATCCCCAAATATACTTGATATGACTTCGATCCTCTTAAATTTGCTGATACTTGTTTTAAGGCTTAACATATGATCTATCCTAGAGAATGATCCCTATTCAGGTGGGAATAACATGTATTCTGTTGCTATTGAATGGAATGTTCTGTAATGTCTGTTAGGCCCACTTTATTTAAAGTAGATCTTATATCAAGTTTTTTTATTATATATATATGGATGATCTGTCCATTGTTGAAAGAAGAGTATTAAGTTTACCTATTATTATATTATTAAAATTTATTTCTCCCTTAATATCATTAAATGCTTTATGTATCTGGGTATTCTGATGTCAAATGCATATATATTTATGACTACTATGTTTTCTGGGTGAATGAATTTCTTATTAATATATAATGACTTTCTATCCTTTTATAGTTTTTAAAGATTATACTATCTGATATAAATATAGCTATCATTGCTGTCTTTCAGTTTCCATTTGCATGGAACATCTTTTTTCCATCTCTTCACTTTCAGTTTATGTGTGTCCTCACTAGTAAAATGAGTCTCTTATAGGTAGCATGTGGTTGGATCTTTTTAAAAATCATTCTTTCATCCATTCTATATCTTTTTATTGGACAATATAGTCTGCTTACATTCAAGGCAATTATTGATAGGTAAGGACTGTTGTTCTGTAATTTAATTTTTGATTGTTTAGTAGGTTCTTTGTTTCTTTCTTCTTTTCCCCCCTCTAGCTACTTGGTCTGTCATACGTGTGTGCGTTCTCTCTCTTTCTCTCATCAGAAAATTACTTTGTTTTTCTTACAGAACATTTTTCACTGAAAAAAATTCTTGGTCTGCAGTTATATTCTATTAGTACTCTGAAAATACTAGATAATCTTTTATTTCTATTGTTTCTGTCAAAAAAAAATCTACTGTCAGTGTACAAAGGGTTCTCACTGGGAAGAATTTGTCTTTGTATTACAGATGTTTTAAGAGTTTTTACAAATCTTTTACTTTTTAGCAACTTTACTTTTTATATGCTTATTTATTCTCATTAGAGTTTGTAAGATTACACGAATATATGGGCTGATGTCTTTAGTTTTGCTTTCCTTCCTCTCTTGCTGTCTTCTTTTGTGGTTTGATGACTTTCTGTGGTTGGATGTTTTTTGGTTTTTTGTTTTCCCCAGGACTAAAGGTTTTGAATGAGATTAAAAGTATTGATAACAGAACAGACGTATATACTGGACGCAAACTAATCTCAATCTACAGCAATGTTAGAATCTTTATTACATGAAGACTAAACATTATTTTTTGTGAAAGGAAAACATGAAATAATAAATTAAAATAAATTTCACTATATGAAAAAAAAAAAAAGGCCAGGGAGTAAGCTCTCTAAGACATGCAACAGCAATAAGGAAGACCATGAGAAAGTAAAGGATGCTTAAAAGGTCTGCCCTAGGAACCACATGCATTACAAGTGGTTTCTCCTTTAAAATTTTATAAAATTCTACAAATGGATAATAAGGCCAAACAGCATGAACCTGTAATGCACAGTGGTCACCTCAGTGTTGCCTCTATAGCACCTGGGGACACTCTCCCACTTTGTTTTCTTGTTTCCTATTATATGTTAGGCTTTCTATCACTTTTTTTCTGGATTCAAGTTAGCTCAGAAATAGCATCCAAATGTTAAATTCCTTGCCAATGTTTTTAATGATTATATGTTAAGTTTTATTTATGTCATCAAGCTTCCTCTTTTTCCATTCTTCCCCATCCAAAACTGTAGTTTAAGTTATAAGCCATTCTCATTTCACTTAGTGGAAGATAACTATCTTATTAGGTTGGCTTTGTCAGAGTAATGATTTGTCATTAAATTCTTTATGTATCTAGGTATTCTGGTGTCATCTTATTTATTCAGTTTTCAACAACTCATATTACCAGTATGTTCCATTGTTTGTCTGCTAGTCATTTGGTGGGCTTGGTTAATAAAACTTTGACACAGTTCTCCTGTGAAACTGAACTCACTTTCTCAGAATAAGTAAACACAGTGGTATAGAAACATGGAAAAGTCATTGGCTGGTCAATGATTCACATTGTTCTCAGAAATGAACTAATGAAACAAAGTATTAGAGTAGTTCTTTTAATATTGGTATATTGGCCCTCTTGTTTACAGACTGATTATAGGATTTTTCAGTACATTTACTATAGAAATATTTAGGGCACTTGTTGAAATGAAAAGATTGCTCAAATTGGAAATTAATAAGTACCTAAAAGAAGGTCATTTAAATTGTCCAGCAAGTATTACATTTAAAATTGTATTAGTCTATTTTCTATGCTTATTTTTTATTTCTTTAAAAAGAGGGTTTCACACTACAATGAGAAGACTACTTCATAATTTCACAAATTTTATTTTAACAGAATTTACAATACTTCTTTTAAATATTCTCATTCTCAATTCTGTCTCATTGCTGTTAATAGTACTTCCTTGTATTATATAAAATATTTTTTTCTCCTTGACATTTTGTGTCTTCAAATAATATCAAAGAGCCATTAACTCTTCTTTTAGTTTCTGTTCAGTCAAGCTGTGCATAATTAACTCCTTTAATCTTTTCTCTAAATAACTCCCTCCATTCTCTTAATCAGTTTTTGATGCATTTCTCTGGAGTTTCTTTAATTTACTGGCATTTGTTGAATTGCATTACTTGTAGCTTTACAGGTATACTACAAAAACCATGAAGAGTACACTTGATTAACTACTTTGCAAATGTCCACAGGGGAATTAAGAGCACCAGCAGGTTAAGGTGACCTATTTTCCATGAAACCTCTGCAAGAGAGCCAGGAGGTATATTTTAGTCAGCTTTTTCGCTGCGGTGACTAAAAGATCTGTTAAGAACAATTTTAGGGAAGGAAAAGTTTATTTAGGGGCTCACAGTTTCAGAGGTCTCCGTTTATAGATAGCTAGCTGCATTCCCCAGGGCCGGAGATCAGGCAGAAATTCATGGCAAGAGTGTGGTGGAGGGAAGGAGCTCACATGATGATCTGGAAGTAGAGGGAGACTCCACTTGCCACATTCACAGTATGTACCCCAAAATCATGCCCCCAGGACCCACCTCCAGCCACACCTTACCCACCTTCAGTTATCGATCGGTCAATCTTATCAGAGGATTAATTCACTGATTGGGTTAAGACTCTCACAACCGAATTATTTCTCCTCTAAACCTTCTTGCATTGTCTCCTACATGAACTTTTGGGGGACACCTCACATCAAACCATCACAGAGTATATATCCTCAAGCTCCCTCAAGTCACCCACAAGAACACCTGTAAATTCATCAGGGGTTTTAACTAAAACTAGTTTATATATATATATATATATATATATATATATATATATATATATATATTTTTTTTTTTTTTTCACACTTCAGAGTCCACCTAGAAACCTTTAAGTGAGATTGAGAAATCCCAAGGGAACAGAAAGAAAAGCAATGCAGAGATACATGGGAACTCAGAGAAAGGGTGCCTAGAGCACACATGCCCATTTTTAAGCCTTTTTAAAAAGAATCGACAATATGCCATTAGAAAGATACACAGGCCATATGCTTGCAGACTTGTTACAGTTTTAGTCACCATGGTTAACCCATCTGATCTAGCTTTATCTGTGGTTAAGTTCCTCAGAAACAAGGAACAATCTACATAAGCATCTAGGAAAGGCCCTGAAAGAAAGAATACTTCTTGAATAGGTGAATGAGGCATAGATGATGGGTGGTTAGTTTGTCACCTTCCTTTCCTTACTGCCCATCCCCCCCCAAGCTATAAGTGACCTACATTTCAAGAAGACAGGAACATTCTTTGATCACAGTTATAATGCTGTTCTACCTACCTGCTAGAACCTCTCGTATGTTATGTGCTTTTCCCACAGCTATGCTGTGGTGCAGATATAAAGAAAAGATGTGATCCAAAAAATCTATAATATTTAAAGTACAACTTAACATAATAGTAGAGGGAAAATATCACAATTTTGTACAAAATGAACTACACAATAAATACCACAGCAGATCAGACAAGGGAGAGACAAATGTTTCTGACTGGGTTCTGGGTTCTGGGTGGAGGGAAAGAGAAGGAGAATCAAGCTTTATGCAGGTAGTAAGTATAGCAGTTGGAATGCCATTTCTGCTAGTCAGGTAACCTTGAACAATTGCATCAATCCTTCCACAATTCAATTACTCCTTAGTAAAATGGGCATCATCATAATAATGACAGCCAACTGTGCTAAGTGCTTACTGATATAAATGCTTTATAGGAATTAACCCATCTAACCCTCAAAAAATCCACAAATTAGGTACCATCAAGAGAGACAATTCCTATAAAACTCCTAGAACAATACACAGCACATGGCAATCATCCAATCAGATTAGATATGACTAATTACATCACTGTCACCATTTTGAAGATAATTAAGATGAGGTACATAGATGTATGCTATCTGACCAAGACCAAACAAATCACAACCAGCAGAAAAGATCTGTATCAGGAAGTCTGCTTTTATTTACACACCTAACATCTTTACACTACGAACATTAGGAGTGAGTTAATAACTGTGGCAAGTATCTGGCACTGTCATAAATACACAGAAAGCCTTAAATATCAGCGATTGTTCACTTTTAGCATTATATTCAGGGACAAGCACAATTCATTCAATGACTTATCTAAAATTTAAAAAAAAATATCTACATGCATTTTGCACAGGAATCAATCCTGGTGTCATACGTGTAAAAAAGAAAATTGTCCTTGGCCTTGCCCAGAAGCAGTCATAATATGTAAAAAAAAAAAAAAAGTCAAATTAAGAAATAAGTAAATAAAATAAGAAGTGCTACTGGAATGTTGGTAATGAAATTATTCCTACTTCACTGGGTTGGCATGAGAATTGAATTAAGTTGACATGGGTCAAACGCAAATGCTTAGACTAGTAGCTACAACATAGTATTTAGTATAAATGCATTAGCAAGTATGGATTTCAATATTGGTATAATCTTCTAGGTGGTGATATACTCACAAACAAAAAAACAAGCAGCCCAGACTTGTTGGGCTTGCAGAGGGTATTTGTTTTGTTTTGTTTTAAATGTTAATGAGTTGCCACCATTTAAAAATTAGATCACATAAAAATTTCCAATGTCTCCTTAAAAAATTGAAAATCTGCAAGTCCATCTCTGCTTGGCAGAAATCATTAAGAGCCCAGGTCTAACCAGCTCCTAAAGTTTAGAGATCCTCTTACTCTTAGATATATGCCCAAAACAATTGAAAACAGCTGTTCAAATAAAAACTCATATAAAAATGTTCATAGCATAAAGATAGCATAGCCAAAAGATAGAAAGATGTATATGTCCATCAACAAACAAATGGACAAATAAAACATGGTATATCTATGTGATGGAATATTATCCAACCTTAAAAATAAATGAAGTACCAATTCATGTTACTACATAAATGAACCTTGAAAACATGCTGACTAAAAGAAGACAGACACAAAAAGCCATATACCATATGATTTCTTTCACATGAATGCTCAAAATATGCAAATGAATATAGACAGAAAGAGAAAGCAGCCTAATGTTAGCCAGGATCCTCAGGAGAGGAAAATGAGGAGTGATGGCTACTTTCATGAGTGTAGGATTTTCTTTTGGGGTAATGAAAACATCTGGAACTAGGTAGTAGTAATGGATGCATAATATTGGGAATGTACTGAATGCCACTGAATTGTATATTTCAAAGTGGTCAAAATTTAAATGTTATATTTATTTTACCACAATTTGTGTAAAAAGGTGTTGTTCATAGGACACAGGTTCCTAAAGAACAGTAGATGTAGTCCTTTTGTCCACATATCTTTGTTCAGGAAGCTTTTCTTAAATAAGTAAATGGCTTACTCAGGACCAGAAGAATGAATATCAAATCATTATTTAGTGAAAGAAAGCATCATATGCCTATTCTTCACAAAAGGCATTGGTACTAATACTTTTCTGATGAAGGACACATTTGAATATGTTTGCCATTATATGCCATGCATTCATTCAACCAAAGGTCCTGTAACTCCTTTGCTGAGGATATAACAATGAGTAATCCTGTCTCCAGAACCTTTTCTGAGACAGGTGGTGAGTCTGAAATGGGCAGGGGTGCCTGCCTAAAAAACAGGTGCTGTCTGTCTATGATCAACTTACAGAGCCAAAAAAAAAAAAAATTATAAGCAATGGCTAGTGGACTTCCAGCGTGGGGGTTCCCAAGAAATACACCACTCTGCATTGACACCATCTCTGCATTTAAAGATGAATGTCAAATACATTGGGTCTACTCTTTTCCATACTAAATATCACTGTCTTTCTACCCTTTCCTTCTATGAAATGCTTTCCATAATTAAATTGCATATTCCTCATCTGCCTCTCCTACCCCTTCCTCCCCTTCCCTTCCCTTCCTCCTCTCTTACTTTGTTTATGCTCTTAGGGACAGCATCTAAAGCTAAGCTGAGTACTTCAAATGTGGCTCATGGGTTGCCAGAGAAGGATTTCCAGAGTTCTGGAAACTTCTATTGATGCACTTTAAATTTATATTTGCTTTGGGGAGAAGCATGTTATCTGGTGTCCTATTGAGTTTGTGACCATCTAAAACATGAAGAAGGCCACAAATGATTTTGTTTTTCAAAACCATAGGGTGAGACAAAGTTGTTCCATAGTTGCTTCGTATCCCAAGGAAGGGACCGAAGGTAGGAGTCAGAAGAGTTTGCTCAGAACCTAGAATACTAGTTTTCAGGAGATATTTATTATGTGTAGTTTAATGACCTAACTGTCACCATTTTTTTTCTTTGGCAGGGAAAGGAGTGAATTGGCCATGTGGGGACCATGTGGAAAGGCTATATTGTATAGGTGCCAAATCTTCAAACCTGCCAAGCTGAGTCTATGAAAAGGAAGCTTCATTGTTCTGTGCCTGAATAGACTGGAGAGCTACCTAGCTGCTCCCCCAAGACATGTTGAATTCACAAACTAAAATTGGCTGCTAAAATCATTTTGATAGTAGAATCTTTCTCAGAGAAGTCACAAGAAAATGTCCACACAATGAGTGGAAAATGTTAGCACTAAGGAAAGAGAAGTCTTCACCAAATGATTATAGAAGAAGCTGAGTCTGTCTCCTTTACTTGGGAGGGATTTGGATGCTATTTAGGGGAGGTAAATCCTCTTTAGACACAAAGACACACTCTTCACCTTTCTTTTTTTTATTTTTTATTTGTTGTTCAGAACATTACAAAGCTCATGACATATCATCTTTCATACATTTGATTCAAGTGGGTTATGAACTCCCATTTCTACCCCAAATACAAATTGCAGAATCACATCGGTTACACATCCACGTTTTTCTTAAGCAGCCTCCATGACATTCGCAGGCATCCAGGACTTTCTTTAGAAGCATGCAGTTAAGGACTTCTCAAAGTTTCCTTGGCATAGTGATTTCTAGTTGTGTGCACTTGGTTGTGGCAGCTGAGGAGTAGGTTCATGGAGATGAGGGTGTGGGCTACAGTATGACCAAAGGTTCTGGAGATATACTGGTGCCACGGAGAGCATGCTAGACTGGCAAATAAGAGACATGGCCTTCAGTACAGCACTAAACCTCTTTGTGCCATAGTTTTCCTCCTTTAAAATGAAAAATTTGGAGGCATTCACCTCTAGGTTCCTCCTACCTATAAAAATATATGACCTTAAGAAACTAAGAGGATTTTTTTTTAGTTGCCTAGAAAGTCTGAAAACCCAACATGCTCTATTTTCCTATAATCTTATAGCATTTGAAGAGGATTTTCTTGTAACCTACTTTCCAAAATATAAAAGATCATAATAATGGGTGGGAGAGCATCCGCAAAGTCTACATGCTCTTTTTTTTTTTTTTTTGGAATGCTAAACTCTGAACACAAAGAGAGGAAAGCAATTCTCAAAAAAGAAGGCAATTCTGTCTAAGTATGACAATTAAGGTCTATCAGTATCTAGGAGGAAATCATGTATTCTCTGTGAGCTCTTCACATTTCAGTTTTCCAGGATGGAAAATGTAAGGAATCATTTCAGAGTACATTATCTAAAATATTCTGCAGAGGGAACTTTATGATTGAATCCTACAAAGTTAGAGAGAACACTTATGTTCAATATCCTGCTTTATCAATTTGAATTTGTACAGGTTGCATTTCTATATACAGGGGACATTTTGAATCACACAATTTCTATATATTTCTCAACTACAGACATGTTGTCTGTAACTCCCTCATGTTTCTATAATGATTTGATGACCAAAATAGCCAAAATAAAATTTTAAAACTAAAAAGGATCTCAAAATTCATGTCATAAAAACGTGTTTGGAGAAAAAGCCTGTTTTTATTGAATCATAACACTTGCAATGTTCTTCTCATAGTATTTATAGAGTATTCCCTGCACTATCCAGTGCAGATAAGAAGCAATAATTTAAATTTCATTAAGGAAAATGTCATTGTTATCACATACCCCAAATAAAGAATAAAAAGATTCATGTTTAAAAAATAATGCTTTCATACCTTATATGGTACATATACCATATTTTAAATGGATTTTATAATCCTGAAAATGATGCTTACAAAACAAAAACCAAAGAATAATTCTTAGAATTCCTGTGAATATAACAACTATGGTCTGGAAATAATGTTCTTAAATCTTTGGTAATGTTAAAAACTAAACTACACCAATCACTTTGGATTAATCACTTATTTAGCTAAAATAAATAAGAAGAAATCCTTCAAGTGCATGTATCTGAATGTCCAAGTTTCCATGGCAACTATCTCTTTTCTTTCCTACTTCCTAATAAATTTGTCGATCAATATTTTATGATAATTGTTTCCATGGAAATTTGAACTGATCTACCTTCTTCTTAAACCAATCTCCACCTTCCCCAAAGGTGAGACAAAAATATAGAATTTATCAACAAAGATGAATTTAGAATAGCCAGAACATTGGGATAATTTTTGAATGCTTTATTGTCACTTTGTGTTTCACTTTATCACCTTTCACCACCCCCAGCCTCCCACTCCATCAACTTCTCCCTCTGCTTTCTCCTGTACACTGACACATTCTTTCTTCTCCAGCTTGCAAATCTGTCTCTTCCACCCTCAAAGCCTTTTTCCTCTATGTAGTTACAGACTATATATAGTAACAAGAACACTCATATAATCCAACTAAAAATTGCAACAGTCCTTTTCCTCCTGAGGGGGTAAAATGTATACAGACACATTAATCAATCTAGTTCACCACATTGACAAAGTTCCTGCCCTGCTTTATAAGCACTAACCTGAGCACCTTTGGAAATGATTTTGAGTACATGGGGGCACTTATCTCAAAAGAACCCACAATCTTGTAAGGTGTACAGACACAGAAAGGAATTAAAACTTCAAAGTAATAAGTATACAGAAACACTGTATGACCTGATCAAGATTTTACTGTCTCACTGAATAAACTCACATACAAACACATAGTACACACACACACACACACACACACACACACACACAAGCGCACACATCCATAAATATCAGTATAAGAAAGCACGGAATAAATATTTTAACAGAGATTTGCAAGAAGAATTAAAATGGAATAAATCTTATTTAAAAAATTTTTTTTAAAATGGTACTGGGGATTGTACTCAGCTACATCTTTAGTCCTTTCATATTTTATTTTGAGACAGGGTCTTGCTTGCTAAGTTGCTGAGGGTCTTGCTAAGTTACTGAGGCTGGCCTTGAACTTGCAATCCTCCTGCCTCAATCTCCTGAGTCAGTTGGTTTACATGCATTCAACACTGCATCCAGAAATAAATCTGATTTTAATAATCATAAATATATGAGGTAAAGTAAAAAATAAAAAAAGAATTCCACCGAAAATGATTTAAATAAGATAATACAACAAATGTGTATTTATGGAATTTTAAAAAATTCTATAAATTGTTATATACAACAGCAGAATGCATTACAATTCATAGTACACATGTAGAGCACAATTTTTCACATCTCTGGTTGTATATAAAGTGTATTCACACCATTTGTGTCTTCATACATCCATCTCATTCCACCATCATTTTTATCGCCATGCCCCCTCCCTTCCCTTCCCACTCCTTTTCCCTATCTAGAGTTCATCTAATCTTCCCATGCTCTCCCACCAACCCCACTATGAATCAGCCTCCTTATATCAGAGAAAACATTTGGCATTAATGTCTAGTTTCCTCCTGAAAGTTTTTTCTGAACAAGACTCTCACTGCTACCTAAAATGAAGGTTAACTGAGATGTCACTACTCTGTTCCCCTTGACACTCTGTTTTGTACTCTCATGGTAATTGCTCCATTTTAGATATTTTTATTTTTGTGTCCTAGAATTGAGTTCTTGGAAAGCACAGAGCATGCCCATTTTATCCCATACTGCTAGTATCCAAATACAATATATGCTCAATAAATGTGTGACATCTGTTGGAAAAGACAGAATTATGGATAATTAGAGTTATCTAGAAATTAGTATAATGCAAAACTAACTGTAGCAAATTCAACAGTCAAATTACAAAAATATACCAGGGGAGAATTGGGATAATCAAGAAAATTGTCTTATTGGACAGTGACAATTTGAGATCTTATTGGACAATAACAGTTTAAACTATGCTTTAAAGTTTGGTTAGGCTTTCATCACATGAAGATAAGGATCAAAGGAATGAAAGGAATATTATCTGTGGCCTTGTGGGAATGAGAAAGACACAAGATGGTGCTCAGAGAAAGAAAAATCTTAATTGGATATTGAAGGCACAATAATGGGAATAAGTTGATTGGAGCTGTGGGTCAGATCTAGTCAGCTGATGAACTTCCATGACGGAGTCCAAAAGACAATAAGGAACCACTAAGGACAGAGCAGGGAGTTAACACAGGCACCAAACAGAAATAGGCTTATCTGGAAATTATTCTTAGAATGGCTACAGCCTGTTCCACCCACCCTTTGTCAAACAATTCTTACTGCATTTATCAGTGAAGTATCCATCTGGTCCTGGCATCTATCTATGTAATTCAAAGTTTTATTTAGTACTAATATAAAAGATTGGAATGCTTCCAATTAAGATTTTATAAAGACAAGATAAATTTTAATTCAAAGTGATTTAGTCACATTGTGAGGTGAAATATACCTACAGTTAATTAAACAGGGAACTGAACAGACACCCACATTCTACAAACTGTAAATAATATACTTATGATTCCAGTAATAGGGCGTTGATCAAAACACTGGAAAATGTCTGGGTCCTGATCTCATTAGGGTCTCCTTTATCCATGATCCTGGACTAGTTTTCTTCTGGGTCCCCTTATATTCTAGGTCCCATTTCAGTCTATATTATAATAGCTTTATATTAAAATATAATTTGTATTAGTAAATATATGTAAATGTGAAGAATGATTCTGTATTTTCTTCATCAATTGTTCGAAGTATATTAGTTAATATAACAAAGCATGTATTATGATATTTTCTCTATCAAGAGATGTGAGTTGATTGTAAAACACAAAATTAATTCAATTTAGTAGAGGAAAAAACAGGACCTCCACCTCAATTACAAGATTAATTTCAAATTCATAAATATGAAAATACAAATTCTGAAAAGTGGTTGAGTGTTCTATGGATTTAAAATATGAAGATATATTCAAAATCTTTTCAATTCTTAATCATTCCATAGTTCCAGATATTGTCAAATTTTAATAATTGTTGCACAAGTCTCCAAGGAAATCTTCTCTTCTCAGATGCAGGCTTTACAAGATTCCTACTGACTCTTGCCCTCTTTCCCTAGGAATGGCTTCATTGGCTTAAAGCAGTATTTCAGCTGTGTGCTGTCCTTTCAGACAAGTTCTCCATGCAGTGTTGTACTCCTGACTCTTCAGTAGGACAAGAACAATTTATATATACAGCCCGCTCAAGGCACTGACTTTGGTTTCTATAATTGTATATGTTCTGCAGCTCTACAAATCTAATCTTTGTTGTGTAAATATTGCAAAAATAAAAACAGCAACTAAAACATATCCACCACTATGCACTGAACCCCAGCTCCCCACCCCATTATATTCATTTTCTTGCTAAATTTTCAGAATAATCTTGAGAAGTTTCCATTATTTTTCTATTCTATATGCATGAAAACTAAGTTGAAGAAGATCAAATAGCATGCCAAAAATCACACAGCTAGTTAGCACTCTGAGCCAAGATTCATATTTAAGCCTTTGGACGTAAAAAACCAACATTCCTAAAACACTAGGCTTTGTGTGTTATGCCTTCAGAGATTAGCTGGGGAGGATGAATAAGAGCTGTAAGATAAAATGCATTGAAAGGCAAAAATGAATATGAAATTACAAATTTTTAGCCAGAATGAAGAAAGTTAAATAGTATTTATATGCAAAATTATGTTCTGTAGCTTTTAAGGAATATATGAATCCACCTGGAACTTTCAATTTTTATTTACATTTTTCTGAATGTTGACACATCACATCTACATTAACATTTCAACAAAACTAAGTGCCAAAGTATGGTAGTTAAATTTAAAGTCAAAATCAGCATTGTTTACTCAATAGAAATACTACCAATCATTTCCTACATATGTTAAAAAATAACTTATCCTTGAACACTTAGGAACTTCATAATAAGTACTACTCACCAAATCTACAAAGCTTCAGGGCAAGCTTTTTATTTTCATGTAATCAATGATACAGAAGTAAATTTAGACAATTATATACTAGAAAATCAGTATATTAAAGCACATTGTTCTTATGGCAAAATAAAAAAATATTTCAGTGTATTCAAAATGTATGTTTCTGAATCCCACTAATCTATATGACTCTAAAATATATAGATAATTTAGGTTAATTAAGGGTGCAGATGAGGGTGAGGTTATCTCATTACTAAGTACAACAAAAAAAAGTTAAGATCCTGAGAATACTCATCATAGAAGTTGAAAATTGCTGGATAAGAACTGCATGATTAAATGATCAAATTACTTATATATATTCTATTTTTAGGCATAAAAACACATACAAATTACTTATACTTTTAATGTTTTTATTAGTGAATAATAGCTATAATAATAGTGGAATTCATTTTGACATAATCACACATATGGAATATAATTGGCTCCATTGTTTTGGTCCCCAGTATCTCCTCCCTCTCTCCCTTCCCCACCCCACCATTTCCCCTCCTCTACTCACTGACCTTCCCTAATCTATTTATTGTTTTGTAAGTTGGTACTTTAGAGGTATATAGACAGGTAGAATTCACCATGGTACATTCACACATGGACATATTAGCACTTCTCTGATTCCCTCCTTGATAAACAAGGAGACTCGATTAGATCACTAAATGATCCATAAAGTCTTTTCCATTATTAACATTCTGTGACTCTATTCTGTAGTCACACTACAGAGAATATTAAAGAATAACACACCTCTTGTATTTAAGGCACAGACTTACTGAGAAAAGAAGAGCAACAGGCAAAAATGACTAGGACTCAGATAATCTAGTTTTGCTTTGCTTTGCTTTGTTTTATTTTCCTTATCTCTGGTTATAAATCTCAGGTTATATGTTATTTTCCAGCCATAAGTTATTCTAAATAGCTTGCAAATGCACTATTTCAACATAACGGATATTAATTGTCCAATTCTAAAACATACATTTTTATTTTTAAGTTGTAATGCTTCCGGAATGAGAATGCTACTTATATTTGATGGTAACTTACATTTAATGATGTTTGTAATAGTCATTGAATGAATATTTCATTCCATGAATAAATGGATGGATGAAATAAAGAATGTTTGGTGTAAACTAGAAACAAACTGATTTTAATTTCTTATTTCATTTATATTAATGACAACATAATATAAAATGTTCCTTTAACATTTAAAAAAATAATTTATTATTTTAAAATCTACCTCTAAACCAATATTTTGATCTAAAATACTGAAATAAAATGTTCTATATAGAAATATCAAGTATATAAAATATTTTAAATATCAATAAAATCAGCAAATTTCATATTTATTATTTAAAAGTAAACAAAATTTTAATGAGTTTCCTAAATTCATATTATAGAGTTATAAAATGGAAAGAACAAAAATATCATTTCCCCCCCCAAAACTGTAAAAATTTCTGAAAAAAAAAAGATAATTAGCCTCTGATTTGGCAAGAAATACCACAGACATAGAATTTATTCCAAATAATTTTTCAGTAAATGCTACTAATAGGAGTTGGCACCCCAAGGAAACATATGGTGTAACATTTTAATAAAGATAGGAGAGCAGAGTGCAGAGTCCAAGAAATCAATAAGACAGACCTACTGCAACTATACAGTTCCGTATCAGTAGCAGGAAAAAAAAATAGATTTCAGGTCCAAATAAAACGATAAACCAAGACAAAATAAGTCAATGAGAACATGACCGGTAAATGTTCTAAGGAGGAAGATCCATGTAGCTTCTGTATGGATTTGATTAACATTAACCCCAGCAAGAAACTGAAGGGCAAAAGAAAGACAGGCCATGACTTTCTCTCCCACTCCTCCTAGCTCTGGTCTGCTTCCCTTTAATCCTTTTCTTTCTTTCTTTTGTTTTATTTTTTCTTTCTTTTGTTAGCAGTCATGACCTTTCATTGGCGGAGCCTCATGGGGTAGCGCTTCTCTGCAGCTTTAGCTCATTGCCCAGGTGACGCTATTGTACCCTTTGCCCCTTCAGAGCTATGCTTCCCACTGTTGCTAGTCTCTTGGTGGCTCATCAACCACTGCTTTGTCCCTTACCCTGACCTATCTCTAGAAGCAGTTTCTTCATTAACATCTCCTGATTAGAACCATATGGGGTGAATTCTGCTTTTGCCCGGCCTCTGACAAAAGCTGAGATACATTTCAGTATAACTTAAAGTGTGAATAATCGTAAGTCTGAAAATCTAATTCTGCTCAGTTAAATCTAATATTTTTTTGTTCATAAGTTATCTCATTACTCTCAGGAGAAAAGCACTGACTCAAATTTGGGTAACTCAATGGCCCATTGTTAATTCTGATTGTCCCCAGATGTCATTTTCATGTTCAGTATTGGGAGTTCTAACTAAATAGAAAAGCATCCTCTCATTTCAGAGGAATTAGAAAAAAAACATTAGATTTTCTTTATGGATTACTTTATGTAAAAACATCCTCTATAAAAGTTTCTGCTTCTAATTTTGGCACTCATAGTTCATTTATCTTAACACATTTAGAAACTGTCTATTTTGAAATTTAAGAAATGAACATATCAAAAGGAAAGATAAACTCACTCCTTTACGCAGTGTTTTGTTTTTTTTTTTTTTTTAAGAATTGCTGTATTTGGGGTAAAGGCTAAGCTTTTATAGAACTCTAGAGAATACGAATAAAATCATTTATTCACAACAGAATTTTAGAGAGATAAAAACTACAGCAGACGCACTCCTGGGACCTCAGGTAGATCATAGCTGTTAGATATGACAGTACTCAGGATCAGAAAGCTTGCAAGAAGCGAAAAAAATGTCACATGAGAACTACCTGAGAGGTGATTAGACTAGCTAATGAGTACCTGAATTACAATCCCTATTTTCCTTATGTTTCAGGCATAGCTGTAGAATGGATCTGTTGGTCAAAGACTTAAGTAATTTTTCTGAGAACTCAAGGTTTTCTCAGTTGGGAAAGCAACTAAAGTGCTAAGCAGTACAAAGACAGCTGAGTTCCTCAAGAAGCACAAGGTCACAGTCATTGCGTAGGGAATAGGTTCCAGATACTCCTGGAATCACAACTTAGAAGGTTGCAGGCCATATACTCTGACCCCCAGATTTTTATAACTCACTTTGTTTCATTGTGACACTTTGAAGATTAAGGTCTTATTCTCACAATCATCAAAATGCCACCTTTCATGGTATTGCTAGGAAACAGCCAACATCACCAGTTCCTGAGGGTCTTCCACCCTACTTGGACACAGCCTTTGTTGCCAAGACTTAAGATATGAGATGTTTTGCTTCCTTATCAAAGCAAAATTTTTGTGACATTTTTCATATATTTATTTAACAGTTTAAGGCAGAAACCCATGGTCTTAACATTTGTTTAACCTGTTGTAGCTTCTCAATGAGAACAAGAATCTTTGCATCTTCACTTACTCATTCATGCACCTTCTCAATTGTTTATTTTAATAATTTTTTTTGAGGCTAGCAAACACATAATCCATGCCAAAAACTATACTAAAAGGTGCATCAATGGATTGAGTCTAGGGAGTATGCTAGCTTTGAGAAGTCTGGGTTTTTATGTGAAGGTAAACAAATTGTACAACAGAGGATATATCATTCTGAAGAGAAATGAACTGACCATGCCATGGAGAAGAGCTGCTAATACTTCCTGGAAGACATTTAGGAACACTTCAGGGACAATGATGCAGGAGTCAAATTTTAAAAATGAACACGCATTCTGTTCTTAAGTGAGAACAGAGCATATCAATCTTGTCAGTCTGATGGTGTGCCAGGTGCAAAGGTTTGGAGGCAAAAAAGAACAATTGTTTCCTTATATCTTTAGTTCTTAACTCTTACTTCTACATTCACCACCTCTGAATCTTTTATGTGAGTTTAGAGAGCGGGAGGCAATAATTCCTAGGGAAGATGGTTTCTCTTTAAAATAGAGCCAACCAAAATTTCCCTACAGAAATGAATACTGGATCTATGGGACAACTGTTAAAATAAAGAATATCTCTTCCCGTTATTTATAAAATGTTTGAAATTAATTTTAAAAGAGTAGACACAGCAGTTACCTAACTTTTCAAACAGTGTTTTGAAATGAATAAATGGTAAGCTGTTATTACCTATGAGAAAGAACCAAATGGCATAATATATAGGAGTTTTGTAAAGAGGAACTTATTTTAATTCAAGTAACAAGAATACCTCTATGATATTCTTTTCATTTACATGCCTTCTGATATTCCCTCATGACTGGAATAAAAAGAAGACATATAACTGTCAGATCAAGGACATATACCAATGGATCTATTCCATCCCTTATGTGGTCTCAACAGAATTTCTGACCCATCAATTATTTTCTGCCCTTCTTTAAAATTATGGAGGAAATTGGCATATTGTCCATGGACATCTTAGCAGGTCTATATGCTCATGAATAATCTGAAATACTCCAAGAGAAATTGATTTCTTCTGTTTGAGAAATTAGAAAAGAATAATAGAATATTAAAAAATCCTTTATTGGGATTAAATAAATAATATATTCTTTAAATCATCATAAGTACTAAATTTTATAACTCAGTATCAGCATCTGTTCCTTGAAAATAGTGAACATCAAGAATCCTAAAAGTCTTTTGTATAAATATCACTATTCATGAAAATTTTTATAGCATCACAACTCAAAGATTATTTATAAAAGCATTATTCTTTACCATTTAGAAGTTTATCAGATTAAGAACCAACTTTTCAATTAACTAATCACTTCCAAGATTTCAAGGGGTCATTTTAACTCATTGTATTTTTAGATTCTGAACAGAAACTCCTTGATACATAAAATATTCTTTAGTAAGCAGATGAATTTTAACCCTGATAGAAAATTATAGTTTGTCACAACTGAGTAGCAATTTTTTATAGGAAAACCTTTCATATCCTCATCAGAAATGATCTTCCCTTTCACTCAGCTCAGCTAATGCTGTTCATCCTCCTCTTCATTATGAAAGCCTTCCCTAGACATCCCTGTTTAAGTCAAATCCCCGTTTTACATTTCCTCATAGACCTTTACTTCTTCTGTCATAGCCACAATTTTACAATTAAAAAATATATTAAACAAATAATCACTTGGAGGACAATGACAAAATGTATATGTACTATGGGAAAGATGGGCACAAATAAGCTTCATAAGGTCTACTATATCTCCAGTGATGCATGAATGAATGACATATCAATTAGATAGAATGTTAAGCAAGACGGTTCCTGGAATTGAGTTTTAAAAAGGATACAGCTTGTTGTAGTATGAGAAATATCACAATTTGGAAGAATCTGCCAAAATATTAACCATGAGTATGTAGGAATGCATGGTCAGGAACAATAGAGAGGTCTTTACCAAGTCGAGCAGGGTCACAACTGGCCTGCTTTATAGACCCTGACAGTCATCATCACATTGCAACAGTGAGCACGCTGTACTGGCACTGCTTTTTGGTGTTTTAAAGTATCTTTCAGTCTTCTTGTTCTCCCAGGTATATTGCTGAGACTTAGAACTTTTGAGAACATACTACAAACTAAAGTAAAAAGTAGGGAAGACTGGTGCTTCTCAACATTTGATTCCCATTAGAATCAGCTGGGGAGCTGTCAAAAAAAAAAAAAAAAAAAACCAGAGCCCAGCAACCAGTTCAGATCCATTGCACCAGAATCTCCGAGGGTTATGACCAGACCCTTCAATCTCCAGGCAATTCCAAAGAATATACAGAGTTTAGAATTACTGAAATAAATTATGACTACCTTCTCCTCTTGCTCTAATGTTTTGTTATTCCAACTGAGTAAGAAACTCAAGATGCATTCCCACCTTCACATCCTTTGTGAAGTTTTTAAGTTCAATGTCTTTTAAATACTCATTGTACAAAACTTTTAGGGCACAAAATGTGTATGTACTATGGGACAGATGGGCACAAATAAGCTTCATGAGGTCTTAACTGGTCAGTGTTCAAATAAGGTCAGAAAAGAGACAAGCCGAACCAACAGAACTCTCAGCTCCCAGGCTGTTGCACAGGGGAGGGCTAGAGAAACATCTCTCTTCATCCATCTCTCAGCAAAAGGGCTCTTCTTGAATGTTAGGACCCACAGTAATAAATATAATCCCAACTGCACTGAAGAGGGGATGCAATAGAGATCACAATGAGTCATAGTACAAACGGCCAACTACTTTAAATACATAAGTGCAATTCACTGGGATTTGCCATGAACAATGTGATACAGTTATTGAAAGTTTTGTTGTTTTTCAGAAAACTGATAAGACAAATCAATAATTGATTTTCATAGAATATTAACAAGTTGAAGGGTCTTTGAACATTGGCTTATCTAATAGTCTACCTTAATTTCTCTATGAAGTGGAAATCCTATTCTAGCATACATTATAATAGACTGGTGTCACTCCTCCATCTAATGTATTTCTGTCATGGATAGCAAAGTCTCCAGTACCAGTAATTTCACTATTATTTCTATTTTTTAGGAGGCTCTTTGATAAATTTAAATTAAATTGCCTTCTTGTTTAACATTGTTTCTTCTTCATATTCCAGCTGAAGTCATGAAGAACAAGTCTAATTTCCTCTATCATCCAAGTGCATTTTCAGTTCTTAGAAGAGAGGAATCCAGAACTCCTAAAGTTGTCTCACTAAGTATATTTTCAGTTATCTCCTGTCAGCTCTCCATGATGCTAAGAGTCGTAGCTACCACTGTTTCCATGAATAGTACCCAAGGGCTTATCTATTAAACCACAAGATTGCATTTTTGTAAAGAAATCCAGAGTATCTCCTGCTTTTTATTTTAACAATTATATTATAATGTTTGAATTTGCTAGCTTGGACAAAATTATGCCTGTTTCATGGCTCAGGATATAGAATATTAGCAATTTTCATATGCTAAAATATTCAATATTTTGCAAAACTAGATGAATAAGCAACCTCCCACCTCTTCTCCTAAAACAAGCAAAGGCCCATTTGAGGAACTAAGTGTGATCATTTTTAAATTGCTTTCATAGGAACCTCACAATTATGTCCCTTTTTCCCTGGAGATAATTAAGAATTTCTAAAAACAGATGCTCATAAGTAGTTAGAGGATATTGAAAATCTCATCCTTTTTGCCAACACAGGGCTCATGGTTCCCTTTGGTGCATCAGTTTTAATAAAATAATAAGATTCAGATGAGGAGATGGTAATATTAACCTTTTACCAGTTCCACACAAGAGGTGTCATCCTCAGCACTTCAATAAAACCTTGAAACAAAAGAAGAAAGGATCTTATAATTGGATGAGGACTTGGAGACTATGATTTAACTTCCTCTTCTTGTCTTCATTTTATATATAGCCTGTCTATCTGCCTACCTCCTGCTCTCTGTGAAATTAAGAAGTCTTGGTGGGAGGAGAGTCTACACCTGTGTCCAGCAGACATCAGACTTGGTTTCTTCCTGAGAAAACATTGGCACTTGGATATCCCCTTCCCCATGCTCTAAATACAGCATAACAACAATATGACAAATTATATAACTCCACACAATTTCAGTCATTGTCTAATATGAAAACAAGGTGAAATCACAGTGTTTAATCCATCCTATCCAGTCCTCCCTATTCCCTCAGGAAGGTTAAAATCTGTTATTCTCACATTCTGTGGGTCCACATTTCTTGCTAAAGACCATATGTGAGCTTTATCTGGTGAGTAAAGAGACAGATTCTAGAGATTTCCTGAAGAAAAGGACAAAGAAACTAGTTACTATTGACAGAAGACGCGGCACACTCCTCTTTGTCCATTAGGTTCGCTTCTTTTGATGGCATTCACAGAGATTCTCATCTTTCTGTTATATCTGTAACACCTATTATCCTCTCTTTTAACAAGACACCCCCTCTGCAACACCAGACTCCAGAGTGGCTTCACAGAGCAAGCAATATCTACCTTGTGGTTAGTTTTTGAGCATCCAAACATGGTTTCCCATATTCTCCCATAATTGAAATGATTAATCTAATTATATAAAGCATTAGTGTCCATTAGAAATATGGTGTAAGTCACAAGAGCAAAGCACCTATGCAATTGTAATTATTCTGGTAGCCATATTTTTAAAAAGAAAAAGAAAAGGGTAAAATTAACTTTGATAATACATTTTACCACGTCAAAAATATATCCAAAACATTACCAATTCAACATATAATTCAATTTGTTATGAAATGTTTTGCATACTTTTTTCTTTTGAACTAAGTCTTCAGACCCAATGTGAACATCTTACTTGTGTTACATATAGTTTCGACTCAGCATATATCAAGTGCTCACTAGTCGTGTGTGTATCTAATTGCTACCATCGGAAGCACACAGACACTGTCACATGTTTCTTTCGAGGAAAAATAGATATTATACTATGCATTTCAAATCTGAGGAGAATTTTTATAGTAAGTATAAACTCCTTGAATTTTAGGTTCCATGTATTTTTCTTCCTAGTTTTTGCTTAATGCCTGAAGAGTTTGAAGTAGTACTAAAGAACACTGGAGAAAGAGTCTACATCCATTTGTCCTACAAAATTAATTCTAAAGCTTCTGAACCCAGTGACAAATGAAGCTACACTGAAAACCACAAGACATAAATTGTTGGCTGTAGTCCCTTCTCAATCAAATACGAGCTGTTGACATTCATGAAACATGCCATGCTATAGCAGTTGAAGAATTAATCTTGGCAGATCTGTCATTTATGATTTAATTTCACAGACCAACTTACTTAAAAACTGTTTCTGAAGTCAGTGTTGGATTCCAAATGTGTGTCTAGACTTGGAATTCTATTTGGGCTTTTTCGTTGCTCACTGCTGTTTTGGCCAGAAATTGTTTAAAATTCTCCAAAATTCCACTGTAAGAGGTGTATCTTAGAAGCAATGTGATAAACCCAAAGAAAATGAGCTCTCTCCTGATTCCACATTAGATGTGGAAATATTAAAGTACATGAGCATACATGTCTTAGCTTCAAAAAGGCTTCTGTTCCTGGAAAACTGTTTATGTCATAAAGCTCGAGTAGTGTTGAGTAGAAACAAAGGAAGAAAGAATCCTTATCAAGAAATGTGCAATCTAAAAGGGGAAAATCCTGGCAGAACTAGTCATGACTAACATTGTGATAATGTAGTAAGAGTAGGAAACATGTCTACTATTCTTTGTAGCATCTCCAGCACTCAACAAAATTCCTGGTATATATGAAATGCTCCAAAAATATCTACTGAATGCAGGAAACAGTTCTTTGTGAGCTTATGGTGCAGCAAATTGAGACTCCCATACGTGAATTTGCTTGGGTAGGGGATGGTAACTTATTTAGGTATTACTAACAGATCACAGCAGAGGTGAACAGACATAAATTCAAAACTACAAAATTATATTTATTTCCCTCAGTGTAACAGAAAATGTGCATATGATTGCATTTGTTATTAATTGCTGCTGTACTAATTAACTCAGATTTAGTGGTTAAAGCAATGCAAATTAATTTTCTTATATACATGTAATTCAGAAGTCTGACACAGGCTTTACTGGGCAAAAATCAAGATGTCAATAGGATTTTTAATCCTTCCCAGAGTCTTTAGGGGAGAATACATTTCTTTACCTTTTCCAGATATTAGATGCTGCCTAAATTTCTTGACTCATGACCACTTTTCAATATCTTTGAAGCCATATTATTCATATTATTCTTTCTCTATTATTCTGTAGTGATATTTCTTTCTGACCACAGACAATAAAAGCAGGGAATGTTCTCCACTTTTATAGATGCATGTGATTAGACAAGGCATATTTGAATAATCCATACAAGATGTCCATGTCAAGGTCTATATCCTTAATTTATATCTACAAATTCTCTTCTACCAACAAGATAAAATATTCACAGGTTTCAAGTACCATGGTGTAGATCTCTGTGGACATCTTTGTGGAGATGATTGCTATCTGTATACCACAATGATAAAGGTGAATTGCAAAACTGTATGTATATGTGTGTTTGTGTGTGAATACATAAGTGTTTTATATATATACATACATATATGAACATGAGAGAGAGAAAGAAACTTTTCTTGCTTTTATTATATCTAGATGCCAACTGAATTTATCAGTTATCCTACATTCTCAATCAACATTGCATCTTTCTGACCATTTATTTCATAGACATATGCTCCTCTGACCACAACCAAGGAAGGTATTTTACACACACTTCTCTCTTATCTCCTTCTCCCCACCAGCCCCCATTATTGTCCAGGGATCTAGAAGAAAATAAATTGCATGAAAATAGCAATTTAAAATGCTACTTATTTTTCTCAGTTTATTATTGCCTATAGACATCGGAATAGCCTGGAAAATCACTGTATAATAGAATAATAATTAGAAAAATAAATAGCAGTAAACATCACCTACATGGATAAAATATATTCAAATAAAAAAGCTGAATCAATTATAGGCAAAACACAAATGAAAACACTTTGCCCCCATTATTTTCTACTGGAGGTACTATAGTCAGTAAAAGTTACAGACATTGGTATTTACAAAAAAAGTAGCTCTGTTTAAAATATTAATGCAAACTATATTGAGCAAGGAAACATTTCTGATAGTTTCCCTTGTGTGAACAAAATATACAACCACAAACTCCCTGTGTACCTAAATTCTAACATCTAACATATCAACATGTTTAAGGTAGAATTTTGTCTACTGTAAATATTCTGATGTTTAACATGTTACTTTATAGGACTAAATATGTTTTAAAAAGTTAAAATATCTGTTTCCTCAACTTTTAGTACTGAGGCACAGGGGGAGAGCACCTACATAAATCCCAATGCAGACAAAGAAGGCGTTGCTATAGATGGAAAGAGTGGGATGAGTTTAAAAATAGTTTTTTATTCCTGACCTACAGTACTAACCACAAACATCCATTCCCATGTACTTGTTGCTGCAGCAGAATATTTGAAAAAGCAGAAAATCAGTTGCTTCTTAAGGTACTTTTATTCATGAACATAATAATACTTCTGTAGGTAAAACTAATAACAGCTACTATGTGCCAGGTACCAAACAGGCTATTATATTAATCCTCTCAACAGCTCTACATGTCAGGTATTGCTAGCCAAAAGATTACTGAGGCTCAGAGAAGTTGAGACAAATGCTAGCCAAGTTTCTTCCTGATCAGAGTTATATAAGTATGTTCTGTACAATGCAAGAGCTTTTTCCACGCATCTATGATATACCACCTTCAAATACATAGACTTTTACCATTGGTTGATTCAGTCAGTGGGTTGTTTTCTATGCCTAAGGTCATGCAATATAAATTAATATTCCTTAGTTCCTAGACTGAAATCTCCTTTCAAAATCTAAATTAGCAAAACCAAACCTTTGATATTACTGATGCTCATCTAAATCATTTTCACCCTTCAAAAGTCAGCTCAATTAATATCTCTATGAAGGTATCCATGACAACACTAGTCTAAATGCATTTCTCTCTTCTCTCAAATCCTAAGGCAGTTTTATCAGTACTGTATTATAGAGGGATGTAATGAAAATGATGAAGGAGGTATGGAGAATGGGTTAGGGAAATGATAATACTTAGAGAAGGAGGGGCCTAAGGAGGAACCTGATGAGAGAAGGAAACTGAGAGGCTCCTGTGGATACTGAATGTATACATCAACTCTTTCAGACCCAGGTGGGAAAGTAAAATTGAAGGAGAGTACACATGAGAAAGGTTTCCTTCAGGAAAGACCCATAGGAGAAGGGGTAATGAGATATCTATGTATACCACAAGCCCACAGAGACTTATGGAAAATAAAGAATAGGTATATGACCCTGTAATCTTCCTCAAGTTACTTTATAGCTCCATGTCTCAGTTTATTGATGTGTGAAAGCCCCATGCTAGTAACTATACAAACTTTAATTGGGTTGTTTTGAGAATTAAATAATTAATATACATGAAGCACCTAGAGCATGCCTAGGATATTATAAGTAGCAAATGCAAGTAGTTATCAGAATTAAACCTCGTGGAAACATGTTTTCTTCTCTGAAAGAAGAGATGAGGAGGGGCTGGGACTATAGCTCAGTGGAGGAGTGCCTGCCTAGAATGTGTGAGGCACTGGGTTCAATCCTCAGCACCACATAAAGATAAATAAAGGTATTTTGTTCATCTATAACTAAATTACATATATATATATATATATATATATATATATATATATAGAGAGAGAGAGAGAGAGAGAGAGAGAGAGAGATGAGATCTTAAATAAAACGAGAAAATCCCATAATTCTCCAGTGTGTGAATATAAAAATTTGTATGGTATTATTTATTCATCAAACATTTAATGTATCTATGTGAAAGTGTTGAGGACATGCTGAAGAGTTATAAAAATATTATTAAAGCATTGGAGAAAAGATAAACAAATCTCAACTACTTATCTGCTTAGATATGAGATGAAAACAGAATAAGTCCAGATCATACACCGTGTGACGTAGTTAGCAGTAAATACAGGGTCTTTCCACACTGAAAAGGCTAAAATGTGCTCTGAAATAATGTGTTTTTCTAAACCACAATACCCCCTGTGGCACTTTATTGAATCTGAAATACTGGATGCACTTCTTGCACTCCTGGGAGGAGGATACTAATGCGTAGTCCTGAATGTGGAATGAGGACACTGTTCATCAGCCTGCCTCCTGGATACGCAGAGGAATCCTGGCTTCACCTTGGAGAACTGCTTCCTGTCATAGGGTTTAGAAAGGGCTCTCTAATTTGATAAATCTGAAGCACAGCTTCAAGCTGGCAGAATTACAGGAGCTACCTCTACCCTTTGTGTACCTCCACATACACCACACTCCTAAGTGTTTCTTTGAATAGATTTTGCAGTTCTGGGAAATAGCTTAGGGATATGGGGAGGTAAATCAGGTTCAAGAAACAGACAAGGAAAGAGGAGAGAAGAAAGGCAGAAAAAAAAAATGGTCTCCAAACACAGAAAGCTAAAGGAACTATAGGCCTGCCTGTGTTCTAACTCCCATGTAACTGCCAGTGAGTCCTTTAATCCTCTGGGCCTAGGCTCTCCCATTTGAAAGAGTGAGCTTTCCAGCGTCCTTAGGGTCTTCTTAAACCCTGTAATTATAGGCATAAAAATTATAGGCATAATAGTCTGAAAAGTCTTTTGTAGCTAAGATTCTGCATATAAAACATAAGTAAACTGAAATTTTGTAAGACTTTCTTCCTTTCTGTATGAATTCATTTTTTTAAGATTGTATAATAATATTTTTCTCCAACATTTTTTATTGGTGTGTTGTAGTTGTACATAATGCTAAATTCTTAAAGAATAATATAGATAATTTGAAGCCACACGTCCACTTGAAATCTGACTTTTTAACTTTATGGATATTTCAAGTGGAAAAAAACATAAATTTATCCACATGAGAATTTACTTGCAATACAAATAAGTACATGATGCCAGTTCTGGTCTACAAAAAGCAGACTGCCATAGTAAGTTGTTTCATTAAGGAGTGTTGTTGGGTTTGACACATATGAAAGGGAGGAGAAGGAAATGAGATTAGCATTAGAAAAAAACTGAGCTATGATGATATCCCTCCCACTAACTTGGTCACCTCCACCAGAAGTGTTCTCTTACACTTAACACTCCCACCTCCACCAGCCATGAAAGTAAGTGGCTCTGGAAATGAATTAATGACCTTGGACAAAGAAGGAGGAGCTGGGGAAAGATTTTCCTTGAAGAGGTATCTAAAGGCACATTATGCTGTCTACTGGAGAATAGGAATGATATTAATCTGTGGGCAAACATTTCTAGAAAATATGCTAAATTGTATAGAAATAGTACTTTTTATATTATAATCATGGCAAGGAGAGATGATTAAAATAAAATTTTACTTTGGGAATTTACCCAAATTAGCAGATGACTGAATCATATCAAACCTTTTAAGATCTTTTTAAAGGTCAAAAGTAACATTTTAATAGCACTTTATTGATTCATTTTGCTATCTAATTATATATTTATAGATACAAAATAAATATTTTCCACCTCTGTTCACAGTGTTCAAACATAAACAAGTTATTCTCCTTTTTAGATGGTTGAATCAAGGGTCGGGGAAAGCCTCCTCTTTTCATCTTCTCTTCACTCTCAAATGCTAAAATAATTTATATTCCCAGACTCTATGTTTCTTCCATGGGACAGGGCTTAAATTTGGTTCTCCTCATTTTCTCACCTAGTAATTGTGAGGTCAAGTGACTTGTCCCAAATTCTGGTTCAGGAATCAAATACATAACCTAGCACATACTTCAATATTTTCCTTATTTTGCTTTCTTTCAAATTTAATTTCAAAGAAAATTTAAGGATTCAAAAAAGGAGCTCACCAGGCAAAAAGATAGGATCTGCCTAGTTTAGAAGAAAATTTAATTTTCAAAAATAGAAAGGTCATTATTTCTTTGTACCTGCCCAAGCTGTGGTACTCTTTCCCATATTTCCTTCCGGAATTTTCAATATCTCAGTTCTACAATCTACTTCATGCGATTATTCTCTCAATGCAGGATTCTTGTGTAGAATCTTCTATTCTCAGTAATGGCACCCCTTCCTCCCGTTGCTTTTCCACTTCTCAGTTTTCAGTTTGTCCTTTGTGTGTCCATGACTGGAACAGCACTGGTTTCCATAGCAACAGTGATGTTCCCCTCACAGATCTCCCACACCAATATAGCCATTCAGGATACCCTCCATTTCATCATTTTTAGTTAGTGAGGTCGAGACAGAAAAACTGAAAAAGATCTTTTTTAAACAAAGGTGTGTCTCAGTATGGAATTAATGTTCTGTGTTTCTTGGCCCTGTTAGGTCCATATGCTGTACAATTTAAAGATATTGCTTTTAAAGTAGACCATGGCCTCACATTTCAAAATCAACACTCTTCCCAGAGTCTATGGGTATTGTGAAATTTATAATTAGTAAGAAAATTTAGATAAAATATTTGTTATGTATGTGTGTGCACATATTTATGCACATACAAATATACACACACATAGATATATATGAAGTAAAAAGTATACATATAAAAATCAACACAGTCAATTGCACTTTCTTAGTATTCATTAGGTTCTCACAGAGTCAAGCAAAGAAGCCCCTCCTTTGTTCCCCAGATTTTCCGAATTCTATTTCCACTAAATGATGTCACTAATGTCATGGTTACAACAATGCTGCACAGAGCCTCATTCCTGCCACTGGCCACTGATACAATAGATCCCTTGAGCAGCTGAATCATTAGTAACAAACAATAGATTTTCTACTGATATTGAATTAAATGATATTGCCAATTACACATAGGAGCTATGGAAACAAATTTTTAAGTTTCTCGGTTAAGTCACTTATATTCTTTAATTATTCGAAGTCATATTAGTCTGATTGATAAATCTCTGAATCAAAGAAACCGAGCTATTCCTCAAAGCTACTTCTTTTTCAAATTCATTATTCTAGAAGTATTTTAACACACATTCTTACATCTTTTTGTAGGATCTCCACACTGCTTTTCTTTAATTCTGCGCGTTAGTGTGGGAACCTTAAATATGTTTTTCCATCTTTAGGGCAAAAAGTAGCTCAGGATTCAATTTATGTTTCTGTAAAAAGAAAACAGGAAAGCATTTGGGGAGGTCCATAGTAGGAGAACACTGAGGGCCACGAAACAGCAAGATTGCTGGTATCCTGAGCCACCTAGCTGCCTTCAGGCTTACACTTTCAGGAAGACCCAGGCGGCACTGCAGGGAGCTTAAGTCAAGTCTTTTAACCATGACATCTCCTGCTTTAGTCCCTTGAAAGGTTATTTAGGAATTTCATGCTTCTTCAATTCAGTTTTAGGACATATCATGCATGTCCGCACACTGCTTTTTAATACAAACCAGCTACATGATACTTACATGACTATATTTTTTAATCTAAAACAGAAAGCTAGTTAAAAAACCTCCGAAAATTTCCTAGTGCTCTCACCCCAAAATCCCCTTCAACCTCTTCTCATTACTTTGTGGGACACCCTGAGAAAGCGTTTTGCTGTTCAAACCACACTAAACTCCTGTTTTAAAGCCCACCAGCTGGCAATACTAACAGAAATGCCAAAACAACCACCCTTGTCCCTCCAAAAACCAGGCACTGGAAACACATGAAATTCATGAGATGAAATGATCTGAAAACTGTAACATTCAAGGATTGTTGCTTTTCCCATTCATAATAACTGAAAGGAAACCCAGACAATTTTACACATGAGGAAACTGAGGTACTTGTAGGAAAGTGACTTTTTCACAATCAGGCTTCATGTTCTAAGAGAGAATTTGGAGTAGAATCTAATTTCCTTCAGGTTTATAATCTTTCCAGTCTCAATGAGTATTTAAACATTAATTCAAATATAAGATATGGAGAATCTAGTAATAGTTCAGGATGCTAATCCCTTACTGAAGCAATCATAACACATAGATTCAAGAAATAGCTAGAGTCTGAGAGTTTTCTCCCCTCCCCTAACAGTACAACTTAAACTGGTGGAGACCACATGTATTTCTCACTTAATCCATCGTTGAAGTATTGATATATTAAAAGAGTGGGCTTCTTGTGTGGCCTTGCACATATCAGGTGAAAAAAAAAAGTGCTCTCAAGGAGGCTTCCAACCAAAAGTAATATGTTGGAAGAAGTATCAGGTATAAAATGCCTGAGAGCGAAGAGAACTGGGCTGTGAATCAGAAGACTTTATTCCAGTGTCACATGTTCTTGAGCAAGTCAGTGGTACATGGCCTCAACTTTCACAATTATAAAGTAAAGGAGCTAGTCAAGGCAATCGTATTACTTCTTTTAGTACTAAATACTCATGCATCCCATGGATAATGTCCCCTTAACTACTTCCATTGAAGCATAAATCATATCTAACATGGTAGTTACAATTTCCAGATAAAGGATTTAAAAGCATATTGAATAGCATATACATATTGTCCTATTCTCCCCAATCTAATAATATCTGGTCAAGATTCTTCACCACCAGCCCCAAGTCATCAGAGGATACAATTGTAGGAGCCTATATTATTGACTGCAGAAAAGATTATTCATTGTTATGTAGGAGGACGGTGGAGCTGATTGCTCCTTAGCTGTCAGGAAACGGCTCATCTAGAAGCCTTGGAGTATGGGGGTGGCTCAAAAGGAAAAGTTTACTCATAAATACAAATGATGCCTAAAAAAAATGAGAACTTTACTGATCAGAAGCCAATGGCAGTGATAATGGCAGTCACCTAAACCTTGTGCACAGAGGATGGTGCAAGAGGCATGGCAATGAGAGGACAGTGAGCATTCGCCTGAGTAAAGGGACAAGGTGCCAGGATGCAATAAATAAATGAGGATATTGGAAGCAAAGTCTGAAAATGGCAGTGGGCTGCCAGGACCATTGCCTAGTCGCAATCCAAAGAACAGAATTGATGGGCATACCCTGTGGAAATGACTCATCTGTCACTTAATGTGTGGCCCTATTTACACCCACAGGTGTCCAACTCCAGTATTAACAAGAGCTCAAATGCTAAGTAAACAAGCAATCCCTTCCTTAGCAGGACCAGACAGCTAACACTGGGGTGGAATTTACTGCTTTGGAATATGCAATCTGCCTTTTCAAAGGGTCTGAATCTACACCACCAAAAACAGGAGAGGCCAAAGTCTTACCAAAATTGATGATTCACGTGCTCCACAAAAGTCCAAGCTTACAACAGTATTTCCCCAACCTCCTCACATAGAAAGGTTATTGTTAATCATCTTCAGAGTTTGTCCCCTGTAGAGTTGAATTTATGGGTCTGGGGCATGAAAAACTGAATAGAAGTTTCATCGACCTCTAAAATATTTATAATTTAGTTCAACACTTACAGGAATCAGGTATCATCTCAGAACACCCTATTGGAAAACAGTTTGAGAAACTGGACATGAGCTCATCATACTTTGCCACAGTAAGGAGAAACAAATTTTGGAATCAGAATAACTCAGTTGTACAGGGATTTCTAGGCTAGTCTATGGAAAACTGTTTTCTTCAGATAACAACAATAACAAACCCTTATATAATGCTTAAAATGACAGGAACTGCTTCTAAGAGCTTTCTGTACCTTAACACCTAGAATCCACTCAACACTTTAGTAAGATAGGTGCTATTATTATTCCCACTTAATAGGTGAGAAAAATTAGGCACAAAAAGATTAAGAACAACCAGTAATAAATGAAGCCTGGAGTCCAAATTGGTCAATCAGGCTCCAGAGTTCCTACACTTGATCTTTATACTATACTATCTCTCAAGTAGAGATAAAAAAAAAGAAAAAAAAACTTCAGCAATGGCATATTTCACTCACTATTGCCACATTTCTCACGGCAGTCCCTGGCTGTCTTGAAAATGTGAACAGAATCCCAGGAGTTAATACTGTCAGGCTCATATTTGCTATGCTCCAAATAAAACAATTTACAGGATCTTGTTTATTCCTAGTTTTGCTATCTTGTTTCTGCTCATATACCTCAAGTTCTGTAAAACTCTAATTAAAGTTCGGAAAAGTTTGTCTGCAATGATTCATTACAGGTTTCAAGACTTTGGGTACTGGCAGAACCTATTATATCTGAATAATGGGGGACATTATATTCATCAAGATACAAAAATAATAAATACTACAGGGGGATAGTGTTCCTATGTAAAGCAAGGTCACACGGTTTCTCTTCATTTCCTCATCTCCTCCTTCACTCTTATTATTAACAATTATCGTCATTGTTCTATTCTCATGGCCAAAAAGTATGTCATTCCCAATAATTCAAAATCTTCATGATGAAAGAACTGAAGATATTTTATGCAGAAAAGAGAGAACAGGCCTCTGTCTGAGCTGACTGTCCACCAGACAGGACTGCTGCTCATCACCAAGAACAAAAGGTTCTGGGATGGATCATTCCCTCTCCTGATTCTTTTTGAATGCTGAATGTCATCTCATCGCTGTCACATTTCTTCATGTTGGGAGATACTAGAAAGAGCACAGTTTTGGCATGTGGCTTAGGAGAAGCTGACATGAAAAAACATTCAGTTTGTGCTTAATGAGCTCTACGTATTTTTCTGAATTTTGGTGAGGCTTGTGAGCTTAGTCATTTGCTTAAAATGCATAACCTTGTGATTTTTTTCTCATTCCAAATAAATATTTGCTTCCTTGTTTAATTTCAAATTGGTAATTTTACGCTCCTCCTTTTAAATTGCATTGATTCAGGCCTCACAAAATCTGGATTTATTCTTACTACTCAGTGTCAACATGAAGAACTGCCATGTCTTACATGATTTATTTATTAAATCATGTAAGAACTGTCTTCTATTCCATCTCTGAACCTAGTCCCAGTCTTCAGCATGTATCCAACCTAGGCCATTTACAGTCACTTCTTGACTAGATTCCTTGCCTCCAGTGATGCCCCTTTAAAATATCTCTTCCATACTGTTGCTAGAGAATAATTTAACTAATAAACACTCCAGAAGCACCCCCACCCCATGTACAAAATCAAGGCTAGTTCCCTAGCATAACCTCTTTATGGCTTGGTTCCCTCTCCATAGCTGGCTCTCCTTCCACCTCCCTCACTTCTGTACACAGCATAATTTAACTGCACATAACTTGTAGAACACAGTGCATAGCTCCATGTCCTTTGTCCCACTGCCAGTCATTTTCTTAGTCTCTTACTTCTCATTTTTGAAAAACATCTCTTCTTGCATCAGATCTTATATAGATACATCCCCAATATTCCACACATTACATCTTTATTCCCATATTTATATGAGCATCTTGGGGGCTGAGTGGTTGCCTTAGCTATATCTATATGCAGAGCACTCAAATAGTATCTCCAATAGATGAGGCAATTTATCAATGCTTAATGAACTTCTAGCTACATTTTTAAATAAAATTAGGAGATACTTGTCAGGAAGATATGGAAATGGAAGAAAATTTTAGTAAGACTCATTTCAGTAAAACATGCTAGGGGAACCTATTTGAAGGGAACTTGGTGACTCTGGTCAGACTTCTAACTTTAAGGATGTCTTAATTTTGAGAATAAGCATTACCTGTGAAGATCAAAGGGAATTATATTAGGTTTCAAATCAATGTCAACAGACATTGAGTAACCTAGCATTACTTTGAGATTCTACAGAAAATGGAGGGGGGAAAGAAGAAGTATGTCTGGAAAGAGAATAGTTCCTGATAAACTCTATCATAAGACAAAGATCATCCATGTAGAAGGATCTTTACCTGTACCATATGGCTGGAATTAGAAAGCAGGTAGCCAAACACATGAATTGTTGGTTATTTTACTCCTGTCATGGGGACTTTAAAATATTTTGGTAATAAAAATACTACAAAGAATTGGGTAATGTAAGTTTTTTTTTAAGCCAGCACTAGTTTTTACCCAAGATTATTTCATAAAAATTGCATCAATGTCAGTTAATGAAATAATTCAATAACTAAAGTTTATAATGATGCTCCTGAATTCCAAGAAAAGTAATACTTTACTCAAGAAATGGTTACATGGGACAGGGTAATATGGAATTTTTTAGAGAGATCTTTACTCAAAATTCTAAAAATAAAATCTTTCCCTCATAAAGTTCAGTTTTAGCTATGTGGAATATTTCACTACATTTCATGATATATAAGAAATTAATAAAATTTTGCTAGGCACATGAATTTTAACTACAATGATTTTTCAAAATTCCTCTGCTCACTGTGAGTCCATAATTTTTAATCTAATTAAAGACATGGTCAGTTTTTCCAACATTTACTTGAAAAACATGAAGTTTGTGACCGATCTGCTAAAGCAATTTAAACAACAAGCCATTATAGTTCTAAATATTCAGAGAGAAGCCCTGGATAATCTACAAATAGTTCATTATTTTTTCTCTTCTAAAAGATAAATCTTTTCATTTCACAATAGATATCCAATGGTGTTGACATTTGTTCAAAGGCATAATTAAAATGTTGAGGCATGCAAATTCTCCACAATAATGTGTTTTGGAAAACATCTGTTAATATTTTGAGGGCAGCACAGCCTACTCTTACTATCTGTAAATCCATACAACTGAGAGACAAATTATAAACATCTCAAAATAAGTTGTGAGGTACTGAAGAGAGGTAGAGCCGCAGCTGGGATTTGATCCTGGATCTACCCCTTCCAAGTCATGTGATCTTCAGAAAGACACTACATCTCTTTGGGTCAGTTTCTTCAGGAACTACAGAGAGCTTAAAATACTTCTTATCCATTGAGGTGGTAAAAAAAAAAAAAAACTAGATGAGAAAGAACATATAAGAAGTTTAGTATAATACTTGACAGACCCTCAATGAGTCAACACCCTCTCATATCCAAGAGAAAGACAGATCTTCTGTTTATCATTTCAAATGACATCCATATAGTCCTTCCCAATCATGGTCCCCAGCTATTTGTAGTTGACAATGTTAATCTAATCTTCTCATTTGTCTCTAGATTATTTCAAAAGAGAAACAAAATTCTTGCACCATCTCTGCTTCACTATAAAACACAATTCTGCCGCCTATTTGGTTTTGGTTCTGTTCTGGACTCCACTTACATTTAGGTAAACCAGTCCAAGTGCTTCTGCACATTAAGGAGATTAAATTGGATTTCCTCCTCTCACTGCCATTAGAAATTAGTTTTCTTAAGTTTGACTTTCCATAGTTTTGTTGGTCATTGGGAGAAATTCAGGAGGGAAAAAGGAAAAAAGAAAACCCAAAAAAACTGAAGGGTCCTGCAATTTAAGAGACCTCTGAAATAGTAGTTGATCTCAGGTGGTGTAATAAAAAGTTTACTCTCTATGTTCCCCTTGAGTTTCCATATGGAAGTTATATAAGTTGAAACCACTAAACCAGTTCAATGAAACCCAAACTGCTGAGTACTGCACTGCTT